>NC_134688.1:475708214-475768214 GCF_050947455.1 Rhinoderma darwinii
AATGGGCAAGCTTTTTTTTGTTAATTCTATTTTTGTTACTATGTATTCCAAATTCTTCCATTCAATGTGATTCAATTACTCGGTAGTGACTCCCGGGGGATCTATTGTCTTGCACCATCAGTAACAATGAAGAGTGGGGGATACAGCGTTTGGAGCTGTTCAATAGCTGTGGTGCTGAAATACAGTATATCCCAGCCCTGCTAGGAGTAGTAGTAGTCTTACTAGTAAACAAGCGCAAACAGTGATACATTATATAAGTAGTTCCTGCTCCAATACTAATAGAATATTCATGTACAGGACATTTATAGATGTAGCAGAGCTGATTTTATCATGTTTTGGTGGTGTACCATATGTTTGTGCATTGTAATGACTCACTAACATAAGGCATTGTGATATCACCACATGACAAACTCAGCTCTGCTACATCTTTTGTATGGTTTGGTTGGTTGTAAACCCCCAAGAATGATGTGTAAGTTCACCCTATGGGAATCTACCGCAATTAAGAGTCAACTCATCTTAAAATAAATTATTCTAGCTGCCATGATAGGCTGAGTACACACATAGGGCAAGGGATCACACGCACGTCCTTAGAAATGGTTGAACTGAAAGCTACTTCTCATCTCCTCTAGGAAGTCATGCAAAGAATACAGCAATTATATAGAGTAATACTTTTGAAACAGAGAGTGGTGATAAAGGTAATTTTAGGATGCGGAATACACTGGTATAAATCACCACTTAGAGAATTGGGTCATGAGAAGTAACATACTCCTGTCATCTTTTCATATTTGCACTTAAGGAGCTAGAGTTCTTAAGAAGAGTCAAGACAAGAGCATGCAAAAGATCACAAAGGATATTAACTCTTGCCAGTGGTGTACATAGAGGACAGGAAGGTCCATAGCAACGATAAAAATGAGGCACCTTTCAGGCAGCTACTTGACACCACCATGCTCCAAAACACTCAAAACAGGAGGTCCTGGTGCCCTCACCGCACTCCTATGGCTCATTTTCCACCTTTTTTTTCGGACATTGCAGCACCTAAGGAGATCACATCCCTTTGGAGGTTCTCTCACCAACCCGAAATGGGCACCCATTTCTCCAGGGATCCCATAGGACCTGTGTAGGCTGCCCATAATGCTATGTATTCCCTTTCTTGTGGCATTCATTAAAAAAAAAAAAAACAGCTATGTGTTTGATTCCACAGTAATTGATTCCAATAAGACTTAGAAGAAGTACAGATGACCCTTGAGAAAGTCAAAATCTCTATTTATTTTGCTGGGAGTTTGGGGGGGGGGGTGAAATTGACATTAATCGCTGCCACCTGGCTGAGCCCTGCTATTTGTTACCGGTGATAAGTGTGGACAGTTGCTATTACTTCCTCTTCTGCTCTTAAATGTACTGCAAGGAGACAGCGAGATTTATGGAAGATGCATTATTCAACACCCAGAGCCTCGGATCAGATGGCGTTGACTTTACGGGAACTTTCCCCCCGTCTTTGTTTCTTTTTTATTCGGAATATTCTTCTTGTAGAATGTCATAATCTTATACAACTATTTCATACTCAATATTCTGCTCTGAGTACAAGACAAAAATAAAAATGGGTGCTCCAGTCTCATTATATCACATTGCTCTCATTTCACTCCCATGTCTACAGAGTCGGGACTAAGACAGGGACTGGGGAGCTTAGTGTCCAAGCTCTTAGTCAGGCAAGTCCTATTAAGAAAAGTCATAAATGGTAATCATTTGGGACTTGGAAACTGGATTTTTAGCAGAGCAGCAGGACTCTGTGGGTACTAAGATGTATGGATTAATTTAGTACATTTAATTAGTTAATAAAATAAATGAGTGCGGCTTGCACTGACTGGGTAGGGACTGTTTAAAGGGTATCTAAGCGTTTGTCAAAACTTCTGAAATGTCATAGTGACGTGTCAGAAGTTTTGATCGGTGGGGATCCGAGCACTGAGAATACGAAGATAGGGATTGAGCAGTGGCGTAACTACCGCTGTAGCAGTCATTGCAGCTGCTACGAGGCCCGTAGCATTAGGGGGTCTGTGCTGCCCACCGTCATGGCCCCCCCATGCCTCTATGGCTTCTACAGCGGGAGCGATGCCACATTCAACAGTATCTGCGTCCTTAGGACTAATACTGTTGAACGCTATGGCAGAGCAGGGAGGTATCTCCCTACTCTGCCATTTTCTAGGCTACAGGCCACATTCATCGTGATGACGTCACTGGATGACGCCGACCTAAGCAACGATCCCGTTGGCGTTGATTCGCTCCCCTCGTCGTGAAAATGGGGCCTAGGTTAGTATCAGGTTTTATTTGTTTGGGGGTCGCTGTATGGTGCTATCTACAGGAGAGGGGCTTTATGATGCTATCTACAAGAGGGGGCTGTATGGCACAATCTACAGTGGGCACTATCTACAAGGGGGGCTGTGTGTGGCACCTAGGGGAGGGGGGGCCAGTCAAAAGTTTGCTATGGGGCCCAGTCTTTCCTAGTAACGCTCCTGGGATAGAGGAAGGACTGGGTCATCATTGGGTTGGTCTAGATCTCTCCATACCCATCGGTGAAATGCAGTTGACTTAAGAAACGGAACATCTGACAAAGTGAATAAAAAGACGATGAGGAAACTGATGGAAAGATTTCCCTGCCCTTTAGATGACAGTCCTGTAATAAACCCCTATAATCTGCCTGTCATGTCTGATAACAACCTTGTATGCTAGAAATATAAAATGTTAGAATTATATTGATTTTCCAAATTCAGCGAATGACAAAAAGTTGATTTCTGATATTTTTCTTCCAAATGTTTCAGACTCTTTTTTTTTCCCTGTTTGTTGAAGCACGAAGATCCAACTCAAAGATGTCCATGTAGCGGCGTGTAGTCCGTCCGTCTTCAGCCTTCGCTTCCCATTCATTTTCCACGATTTCTCAGAATTACAATGACTTTGATAATCCTTAATATTATATTCTTTGTTGAGACATTAATTTATGTAAATTACAAGGTTTCTTCGTCTTTTGTGCTAATTATACTTTGTATAACTTTGTAAATACTGTCCATTCTAGTTAAGTAGCCTCCTAGACAATCCTTTCTAGTCTCTCCCCTGCCCATGCATTGTCACTGCTGGAAGATTACAGCTAATTTCACTGAATTAATTTTCATCAAAAAAGAACTTAAAACCTTTTTTTTTTTTTTTGTGAATTGACTCAATAGAGTCTACCATAACCCATTGGCCCCATGTATAGTATGGGGGGTTCATCTATACTGTGTACAATATGGCTGAGGTATGTGGACACCTCACCATCACACATATATCAGCATGTTTCACATTCATATTTCATATTTGCACTTAAGGAGCTAGAGTTCTTAAGAAGAGTCAAGACAAGAGCATGCAAAAGATCACAAAGGATATTAACTCTTGCCAGTGGTGTACATAGAGGACAGGAAGGTCCATAGCAACGATAAAAATGAGGCACCTTTCAGGCAGCTACTTGACACCACCATGCTCCAAAACACTCAAAACAGGAGGTCCTGGTGCCCTCACCGCACTTCTATGGCTCATTTTCCACCTTTTTTTTCGGACATTGCAGCACCTAAGGAGATCACATCCCTTTGGAGGTTCTCTCACCAAAACCATTTTAAAACCATGATATGAAGTTGTCCCCCCTTTGCGGCTGGTTGTCCCCCCTTTGCGGCTGCAGCAGCTTCCACTCTTCTGGGGAATCTTTCCTAAAAATGTTGGAGTGTCTGTGGGAATTTTTGCCCATTCATCCAGCAGAGCATTTGTGGGGTCAGACACTGATGTTGGATGAGAAGGTCTGGTCTTTGCAATCAGCGTTTTTTTAAATTATCTCAAAAATTTTGTAGGTTGGGGTCAGGACTGCGCAGCCAAGTTTTTCCAAACCACATTCCTCACACCACTTAATATGGACCTCGAAATGGGCACAGGGGCACAGTCATGCGGTAACAGAAAAACGTCAAACCCCAAACCGTTATACGCAAACTATTGTGTAAAATTTGTTTGTATGGTGTAGTATTATTAATACCCTTCACTGAAAAACAGCCCAAAGCCATTATTTCTCCTGCGCCACGTTACAGTAGGCACTATACATTAGGTAGCCTACTCCTGGCATTCACCAAACGCAGATTCCTCCATCAGACTGCCAGATATTAAGCCATGATTTGCAGAGAACACACTGCTCCAGGATTTAGTGGCTTTACACCACTCCAGCTGCCACTTGGCATTGTGCATGATGATCTTAGGCTGGGATCTCATGTCACGCTTCAGATTAATTTTTTTGCCACGAGTGGTGGAAAAACTGTGATATTGTGCTAATATTTTCTTAAAATCACAGTAAAATGCTGCGGTTTTGCCGCGATTCGCATTTAAGCCACAACGTCAGATTCCAGTCTTAGGTTTGTGTGCAGCGACCATGCACACCCATTTCATGAAGCTCTGGGCACACAGTTCTGGTGCTGATGTCACTTTTAGAGACCATGAAAATCTCTGTAGTGAGTGATACAACAAGGGATAGTTGATTTTACGCACTTTGAGCTTCAGCATTTGGCGGCAATGCTCTGTGAGTCTGCCTCGTCTACTGATTCATGGCTTAGCTTTCTCCTAGATGGTTCCAGTTGACAATAAAAAGCACTTACAGGTAACTGGGGCAGATCTAGCAGATAATAATAACACTTACAGGTGACTGGGACAGATTCAGCAGATAATAATAACACTTACAGGTGACCGGGGGAGATCTAGCAGATAATAATAACAACAATTACAGGTGACGGGGTAGATCTAGCAGTTAATAATAACAACACTTACAGGTGACCAGGGCCAATCTAGCAGATAACAATAACACTTACAGGTGACCGGGGGAGATCTAGCAGATAATAATAAAACTTAAAGGTGACCGGGACTGATCTAGCAGGTAATAATAACACCTACAGGTGACCGGGGCCGATCTAGCAGATAACAATAACACTTACAGGGGACCGGGGCAGATCTAGCAGATAATAATAACACTTACAGGTGACTGGGACAGATCCAGCAGATAATAATAGCACTTACAGATGACCGGGACAGATCCAGCAGATAATAATAACACTTACAGGTGACAAGACAGATCTAGCAGATAATAATAACACAGGTGATTGGGGCAGATCTAGCAGATCTTTTCATATATCTTATATCAAAAATTCCCCAAACTGACTTGTGGTAAAGGTGCCATCCAATGACAACGCTATGTGTAAAGTCACTGAGATCTTCAGCATGACCCATACTACTAGCAATTTTGGGCTATGGAGATTACATGGCTGTGTGCTTGATTTCATGCACCTGTTTGCAATGGGTGTAGCTAAAGCGCTAAATAAAGTAATATCTGACCCTTCCCTCTCCTCATAATCATAATAGAAACCAAATGATTAATCATTTGGTCCCAGCTAGCACTACAGCATTAATCATTAATTAGTCAGTTTTAAGGTGAGGTGTTTATTTTATGTGCATTTATTTTTTATCTATATAGTTTATCTTTCAAGGGTGAGAATCGATTATTGTGGGAATTTATTGTTTCACATACTGAAAAAATGACGCAAAAATCATGTAAATAGTCCAAAAAGTTAAAAAGTTACAGCTGCAAAAATAAAACGTGCCTGGTCTTGAAGTCCAAAATGCCCCAGACCTAAACCCTCCAAGTTATACCAGGTTCTACCCTCAAAACATTTTCCCAGCGATCACGTGATCAGTAATTCAGCCAACAGGACCAAAAGTCTTGTGCGTGTGAGACCAGAGAAGACAGAAGAGGTAAAAACCACTTGTGTCTTCTCTCCAGATCGCCCTGATTGCTCGGGCAGCCGGCTTAAACCTGTGCCATAAATTTTCATTGATGCCAAGGAGCAAGACTTACAATGTGCGGTGCTTTAAGCAGGTAAATGTTTTTATTTTATTTTTATTTTTTTATGAATGCCTTCTTTTTTTATGGTTAATAAATATAAAAAGGGGATACAAATTTGATATTCGCTCTCCATCCAGGCACCCAGTTAAAAATCCAAAATGATCGCCGCACCCCGAAAATCCAAGCTTGATCTCGGCAGGCTCATATCCTTGCCTGCTTTCTTTAGTACCGGTCACGAGCCGGTACATATCTTATTGAGATTCTAATATTTTGTCTTAAAACTCCAGATTTAGCAGCCCTTACAGTCCCAAGAGCCGAGATGGCATTTTTTTTTGTTATGCCATGTCTACGGAGAAGCTGTCAGCTCAGCTCAAGGGGGTCCAACTAAAAGACCACCTGCAGGTTACACTTCAATGCCGCCAAAGCCACTGTCACTATCTCAGGATTACCTGGAGAAAAAGCAGCTGAATTTGTTTTTAGTTTCATGGGCGACTCTAATCATTGTGCGTAATAATAGTTAACACCAAAAAATAATCCAGGACGGACCCCAATACTTCTCCGACCCCAATACATTAATTATAATGGGCATGACAGCCCCATGTAATTCTATGGTACAGTCTACGAGCCGTTACTGAAATGTGTTTAGACTGTCTGCAATTTTATATTTATATTTTTGGAAAAGAACTTAAAGTGGCTCTATCATTGGGAAAATAATTCCCAATCCTTCTTTAGACTGTAGATGTATATTATATGTAGTGTAGCCGGATTTTGTGTATCAAACCTGTGTTTTTAGGGTCATTTTCCAACCCTCTTTTTTTTGCCCACTCTCTCCATGCTTGGTAAGTGGACGGGCTCTGTCTGGTATGATTCTAGTTCTGTGCAGAATCGTGGGCCAATCAGATTTCTCCCCTCATGACGTCTCACAGACACAGAGAGACACTGCAGCTGCATCCCCCCCCCCCACCACCACATTTTCTATTTACTATTTTACACTAGATGGACTTTAGGTGGACTGAGGAGGTTCCTATACATTTATAGAGATCCCGCAGGCAAGGAAAGAGGGACTAAAGGCTGCTGCTATATAAGTCTTATATATTCACATGTACAGATGTAGCCATCTTTATCTTGACTTTCAACGCATTAAATACACAGTGTCATGAAACTTTAACTTGGCTTTTTCAATGGCTTTTGTTGTGTGATATCGCGCTGCAGCAAGTTATCAGAGTCGGGATAAACTTGGCTACATCTGTACTACTGATAGCATATACATATGATTTAATTAGCTCATTATATGACAATATATAGACATACAATGTGAGGAATAAAATAATGGTCAATACCCTCAGCAGCCCGGATCACCTATCATTTATACTTGTAACGTCAAGCACCACCTCCTCCGTCTTCATACGTCTAGATGCCACCGCCTCCTAATCTCCACCACCGCTTGGATCTCTCCACTCTTCTCACCCAAACCTAGATGAACAGCTTGACAAAATGGCATTACGGAACCAAGTACCTCAATTGGGACCCATCCCCTCTATACTAGGTCTCTATATTGGGCTGCCATAAACTGCTTCTGCCATTGGGTAGAGATGGCCACCTGTGGTACTTTTGGACCCTTGGCTCAGTATAGACAGATCAATCATAATTAAAACGGATATTTGTTGATACTTTTATATTAGGACGGTTCTACTGTATCAAAGCAATATTGTTTGAAAAGGAAATTTATTTAACCAGAATGTGGAGGCATCAAATCCTTTTTATAGAAACTCTTTGTAGTTTAACTCCAGATTTCTTATAGTCTACATGTAAAATTCATGTATCTCATTCTTTTCCAACCATGTCTACAAATAACACAAAAGTAGTCATTTAATCTTCATTGGATCCACGGAAAAGGAGAAATTGCGCTCCTGTTGTTCCATATACAGTATAATATGGATTTGTCTGCCTATATAGAATATATCAGGAGCTCAGAAAACGGCTCTTATGTTACGGATAAATATACATGGAGCAAATATTCTCAGTAATGGTGCTACTTTCCAGCCGGGAGTAAGCAGACCAGGTACATAGGACCCCATTCTAAGCCTCTTCGAGTCACTTCTCCATTAAAGCTGTTATTATTATGATGATGATTGTTGCTTCTTGTATCTATCAGAGGAATAGCCGTATCCTGTGAATCATATTCCCTGAAGACGAAAATGCAGCTTTACCCTCTTGCTTGCTGGAAGCAAAATCTTCTCTAAAATACCTGCATAATACAAGGGCTTCAGGCCCCATTATACAGCAGCCGTAAATAGGAAAAAGCAGAATTAATGGCACCACAAAGAATGATCTGGCAATTAAAACAATGCAGCATAACACAATTGTTTAGCTGCGATGTTCAGGAGAAATCGTACAATACAGCGAAAGGAAAAAAAGAAGAAATGTTTACAGGGAATAAACTCTCTACATCGGGGGAATGATAGAGTTAAGCTCAGCTTGTCACTTGTCACAGAGCACGATGATATAGCAGGTCTGTGGTTTTCAACTTCAAACAAACCGGAAATACAGAAAAATTACAGAAGGCTCTACAATATAAAATATATACCTGTCCATAGGTGGGGCGGTATTATAGTAGTTATAGTCTTGTATATAGGGGCAGTATTATAGTAGTTATATTCTTGTATATAGGAGGCAGTATTATAGTAGTTATATTCTTGTATATAGGGGGCAGTATTATAGTAGTTATATTCTTGTATATAGGGAGCAGTATTATAGTAGTTATATTCTTGTATATAGGAGCAGTATTATAGTAGTTATATTCTTGTATATAGGAGGCAGTATTATAGTAGTTATATTCTTGTATATAGGGGCAGTATTATAGTAGTTATATTCTTGTATATAGGAGCAGTATTATAGTAGTTATATTCTTGTATATAGGAGGCAGTATTATAGTAGTTATATTCTTGTATATAGGGGCAGTATTATAGTAGTTATATTCTTGTATATAGGAGGCAGTATTATAGTAGTTATATTCTTGTATATAGGAGGCAGTATTATAGTAGTTATGTTCTTGTATATAGGAACAGTATTATAGTAGTTATATTCTTGTATATAGGAGGCAGTATTATAGTAGTTATATTCTTGTACATAGGGGCAGTATTATAGTAGTTATATTCTTGTATATAGAGGCAGTATTATAGTAGTTATATTCTTGTATATAGGAGGCAGTATTATAGTAGTTATATTCTTGTATATAGGGGCAGTATTATAGTAGTTATATTCTTGTATATAGGAGGCAGTATTATAGTAGTTATATTCTTGTATATAGGGGCAGTATTATAGTAGTTATATTCTTGTATATAGGAGGCAGTATTATAGTAGTTATATTCTTGTATATAGGGGGCAGTATTATAGTAGTTATATTCTTGTATATAGGGAGCAGTATTATAGTAGTTATATTCTTGTATATAGGAGCAGTATTATAGTAGTTATATTCTTGTATATAGGAGGCAGTATTATAGTAGTTATATTCTTGTATATAGGGGCAGTATTATAGTAGTTATATTCTTGTATATAGGAGCAGTATTATAGTAGTTATATTCTTGTATATAGGAGGCAGTATTATAGTAGTTATATTCTTGTATATAGGGGCAGTATTATAGTAGTTATATTCTTGTATATAGGAGGCAGTATTATAGTAGTTATATTCTTGTATATAGGAGGCAGTATTATAGTAGTTATGTTCTTGTATATAGGAACAGTATTATAGTAGTTATATTCTTGTATATAGGAGGCAGTATTATAGTAGTTATATTCTTGTATATAGGGGCAGTATTATAGTAGTTATATTCTTGTATATAGGAGGCAGTATTAGGGCATGACCACACATGGCAGAATTCCTCCGCAACTGTCCGCATCAATGCCGCACAGAATCTGCGTTGCAGATTCTGCAGCGGATCTGCACAAAATGTGCAGAAAATTGATGCGGACTGGCCGCTGCGGACTGCAGGAAAAGTGCTTCTCTTCTCCCTATTCAGTGCAGGATAGAGAGAAGGGACAGCACTTTCCCTAGTGAAAGTCAATGAAATTCATACTTACCGCCCGTTGTCTTGGTGATGCGTCCCTCTTTCGGCATCCGGCCCGACCTCCCTGGATGACGCTCCAGTCCATGTGACCGCTGCAGCCTGTGCTTGGCCTGTGATTGGCTGCAGCCGTCACTTACACTGAAACGTCATCCTGGGAGGCCGGACTGGAGACAGACGCAGGGAGTTCTCGGTAAGTATGAACTTATATTTTTTTTTACAGATACATGTATATTGAGATCGGTAGTCACTGTCCCGGGTGCAGAAACAGTTACTGCCGATCGCGTAACTCTTTCAGCACCCTGGACAGTGACTATTTACAGACGTCTCCTAGCAACGCTCCCGTCATTACGGGAGCCCCATTGACTTCCTCAGTCTGGCTGTAGACCTAGAAATACATAGGTCCAGCCAGAATGAAGAAATGTCATGGTAGTAAAAACAATACGCTCCGCAGCACACATAAGATCTGCGGACTTCATTGCGGAATTTTGACTCTCCATTGAAGTCAATGGAGAAATTCCGCCATGAGTCCGCAACCAGTCCGCCACTGCTCCGCAACAGACAGAGCATGCTGCGGACACCAAATTCCGCTCCGCAGCCTATGCTCCGCAGCGGAATTGTACGCATCGTGTAAACGAACACTGCTAAATTAAAGTGAAAGTCAATGGAGAAACGGCTCCGCTGCGGATTAACGCTGCGGAGTGTCCGCAGCGGAATTTAAGTGAAATTCCGCTATGTGTGAACCCGCCCTTATAGTAGTTATGTTCTTGTATATAGGGGTAGTATTATAGTAGTTATATTCTTGTATATAGAGGCAGTATTATATACGTTATATTCTTGTATATAGGAGCAGTATTATAGTAGTTATATTCTTGAATATAGGAGGCAGTATTATAGTAGTTATATTCTTGTATATAGGGAGCAGTATTATAGTAGTTATATTTTTGTATATAGGGGCAGTATTATAGTAGTTATATTTTTGTATATAGGGGCAGTATTATAGTAGTTATATTCTTGTATATAGAGGCAGTATTATAGTAGTTATATTCTTGCATATAGGGGGCAGTATTATATTAGTTATATTCTTGTATATGGGGGCAGTATTATAGTAGTTATATTCTTGTATATAGGGGGCAGTATTATAGTAGTTATATTCTTGTATATAGGAGGCAGTATTATAGTAGTTATATTCTTGTATATAGGAGGCAGTATTATAGTAGTTATATTCTTGTATATAGGGGGCAGTATTATAGTAGTTATATTCTTGTATATAGGGGGCAGTATTATATTAGTTATATTCTTGTATATAGGAGCAGTATTATAGTAGTTATATTCTTGTATATAGGAGCAGTATTATAGTAGTTATATTCTTGTATATAGGAGCAGTATTATAGTAGTTATATTCTTGTATATATGGGTAGTATTATAGTACTTATATTCTTGTATATAGGGAGCAGTATTATAGTAATTATATTCCTGTATATAAGGGGCAGTATTATAGTAGTTATATTCTTGTATATAGGAGAAGTATTATAGTAGTTATATTCTTGTATATAGGAGTAGTAGTATAGTAATTATATTATTGTATATAGGAGGCAGTATTATAGTAGTTATATTCTTGTATATAGGGTGCAATATTATAGTAGTTATATTCTTGTATATAGGGGGCAGTATTATAGTAGTTATGTTCTTGTATATAGGAGGCCGTATTATAGTAGTTATATTCTTGTATATAGGAGGCAGTATTATAGTAGTTATATTCTTGTATATAGGGTGCAGTATTATAGTAGTTATATTCTTGTATATAGGAGGCAGTATTATAGTAGTTATATTCTTGTATATAGGGGGGCAGTATTATAGTAGTTATATTCTTGTATATAGGGGGCAGTATTATAGTAGTTATATTCTTGTATATAGGAGGCCGTATTATAGTAGTTATATTCTTGTATATAGGAGGCAGTATTATAGTAGTTATATTCTTTTATATAGGTACAGTATTATAGTAGTTATATTCTTGTATATAGGGGGCAGTATTATAGTAGTTATATACTTGTATATAGGGGCAGTATTATAGTAGTTATATTCTTGTATATAGGGGCAGTATTATAGTAGTTATATTCTGGTATATAGGGGCAGTGTTATAGTAGTTATATTCTTGTATATAGGAGCAGTATTATAGTAGTTATATTCTTATACATAGGGGGCAGTGTTATAGTAGTTATATTCTTGTATATAGGGAGCAGTATTATAGTAGTTGTATTCTTGTATATAGGGGGCAGTATTATAGTAGTTATATTCTTGTATATAGGAGCAGTATTATAGTAGTTATATTCTTATACATAGGGGGCAGTGTTATAGTAGTTATATTCTTGTATATAGGGAGCAGTATTATAGTAGTTGTATTCTTGTATATAGGGGGCAGTATTATAGTAGTTATATTCTTGTATATAGGAGCAGTATTATAGTAGTTATATTCTTGTATATAGGGGCAGTATTATATTAGTTATATTCTTGTATATAGGGGGCAGTATTATATTAGTTATATTCTTGTATATAGGGAGCAGTATTATAGTAGTTATATTCTTGTATATAGGGGGCAGTATTATAGTAGTTATATTCTTGTATATAGGAGCAGTATTATAGTAGTTATATTCTTGTATATAGGGGCAGTATTATATTAGTTATATTCTTGTATATAGGGGCAGTATTATAGTAGTTATATTCTTGTATATAGGAGCAGTATTATAGTCGTTATATTCTTGTATATAGGGGCAGTATTATAGTAGTTATATTCTTGTATATAGGGAGCAGTATTATAGTAGTTGTATTCTTGTATATAGGGAGCAGTATTATAGTAGTTATATTCTTGTATATAGGAGCAGTATTATAGTAGTTATATTCTTGTATATAGGGGCAGTATTATATTAGTTATATTCTTGTATATAGAGGACAGTATTATAGTAGTTAGATTCTTGTATATAGGAACAGTATTATAGTAGTTATATTCCTGTATATAGGGGCAGTATTAGGGCGGGTTCACACATGGCGGATTTTCACTTAAATTCCGCTGCGGACACTCCGCAGCGTTAATCCGCAGCGGAGCCGTTTCTCCATTGACTTTCACTTTAATTTCGCAGTGTTCGTTTACACGATGCGTACAATTCCGCTGCGGAGCATAGGCTGCGGAGCGGAATGTGGTGTCCGCAGCATGCTCTGTCTGTTGCGGAGCAGTGGCGGACTGGTTGCGGACTCATGGCGGAATTTCTCCATTGACTTCAATGGAGATTCTAAGTTCCGCAATGAAGTCCGCAGCTGTCATGCACATGTTATGTGTGGTGCGGAGCGTATTGGTTTTTTAACATGACATTTCTTCATTCTGGCTGGACCTATGTATTTCTAGGTCTACAGCCAGACTGAGGAAGTCAATGGGGCTCCCGTAATGACGGGAGCGTTGCTAGGAGACGTCTGTAAATAGTCACTGTCCAGGGTGCTGAAAGAGTTAAGCGATCGGCAGTAACTGTTTCTGCACCCGGGACAGTGACTACCGATCCCAATATACATGTATCTGTAAAAAAACATATAAGTTCATACTTACCGAGAACTCCCTGTTTCTGTCTCCAGTCCGGCCTCCCAGGATGACGTTTCAGTGGAAGTGACGGCTGCAGCCAATCACAGGCCAAGCACAGGCTGCAGCGGTCACATGGACTGGCGCGTCATCCAGGGAGGTCGGGCTGGATGCCGAAGGAGGGACGCGTCATCAAGACAACGGGCGGTAAGTATGAATTTCTTTTACTTTCACTAGGGAAAGTGCTGTCCCTTCTCTCTATCCTGCACTGATAGGGAGAAGGGAAGCACTTTTCCTGCAGTCCGCAGCGGCCAGTCCGCATCAATTTTCTGCACATTTTGTGCAGATCCGCAGCCGTAATCCGCAACCCGGATTAGGTGCGGCATTGATGCGGACAGTTGCGGAGGAATTCCGCCATGTGTGGTCATGCCCTTATAGTAGTTATATTCTTGTATATCGGGTCAGTATTATAGTAGTTATACTCTTGTATATAGAGGGCAGTATTATAGTAGTTATATTCTTGTATATAGGAGGCAGTATTATAGTAGTTATATTCTTGTACATAGGGGGCAGTATTATAGTAGTTATATTCTTGTATATAGGGGCAGTATTATAGTAGTTATAGTCTTGTATATAGGAGCAGTATTATAGTAGTTATATTCTTGTATATAGGGGGCAGTATTATAGTAGTTATATTCTTGTATATAGGGGCAGTATTATAGTAGTTATATTCTTGTATATAGGAGCAGTATTATAGTAGTTATATTCTTGTATATAGGAGCAGTATTATAGTAGTTATATTCTTGTATATAGGGGGCAGTATTATAGTAGTTATATTCTTGTATATAGGGGCAGTATTATAGTAGTTATATTCTTGTATATAGGAGGCAGTATTATAGTAGTTATATTCTTGTATATAGGGGCAGTATTATAGTAATTATATTCTTGTATATAGGGGCAGTATTATAGTAGTTATATTCTTGTATATAGGGGGCAGTATTATATTAGTTATATTCTTGTATATAGGTGACAGTATTAGGGTATGTTCACACGGCCTATATACGGACGTAATTCGGGCGTTTTTGTCCCGAATTACGTCCGAAAATAGCGCCTCAATAGCGCTGACAAACATCTGCCCATTGAAAGCAATGGGCAGACGTTCGTCTGTTCACACGAGGCGTATATTTACGCGCCGCTGTCAAATGACGGCGCGTAAATAGACGCCCGCGTAGAAGAAGTGACCTGTCACTTCTTTGGCCTTAATTGGAGCCGCTATTCATTGACTCCAATGAATAGCAGCGCTAATTACGGCCGTAATTGACGCGGCGTTCAAGCGCCTGCACATGCCGGTACGGCTGAAATTACGGGGATGTTTTCAGGCTGAAACATCCCCGTAATTTCAGCCGTTACGGACCCCCGCCGTGTGAACATACCCTTATAGTAGTTATATTCTTGTATATAGGGGCAGTATTATAGTAGTTATATTCTTGTATATAGGTGACAGTATTATAGTAGTTATATTCTTGTATATAGGGGCAGTATTATAGTAGTTATATTCTTGTATATAGGGGCAGTATTATAGTAGTTATATTCTTGTATATAGGAGCAGTATTATAGTAGTTATATACTTGTATATAGGGGCAGTATTATAGTAGTTATATTCTTGTATATAGGGGCAGTATTATAGTAGTTATATTCTGGTATATAGGGGCAGTGTTATAGTAGTTATATTCTTGTATATAGGAGCAGTATTATAGTACTTATATTCTTATACATAGGGGGCAGTGTTATAGTAGTTATATTCTTGTATATAGGGAGCAGTATTATAGTAGTTGTATTCTTGTATATAGGGGGCAGTATTATAGTAGTTATATTCTTGTATATAGGGGGCAGTATTATAGTAGTTATATTCTTGTATATAGGAGCAGTATTATAGTAGTTATATTCTTGTATATAGGGGCAGTATTATATTAGTTATATTCTTGTATATAGGGGGCAGTATTATATTAGTTATATTCTTGTATATAGGGAGCAGTATTATAGTAGTTATATTCTTGTATATAGGGGGCAGTATTATAGTAGTTATATTCTTGTATATAGGAGCAGTATTATAGTAGTTATATTCTTGTATATAGGGGCAGTATTATATTAGTTATATTCTTGTATATAGGGGCAGTATTATAGTAGTTATATTCTTGTATATAGGAGCAGTATTATAGTCGTTATATTCTTGTATATAGGGGCAGTATTATAGTAGTTATATTCTTGTATATAGGGAGCAGTATTATAGTAGTTGTATTCTTGTATATAGGGAGCAGTATTATAGTAGTTATATTCTTGTATATAGGAGCAGTATTATAGTAGTTATATTCTTGTATATAGGGGCAGTATTATATTAGTTATATTCTTGTATATAGAGGACAGTATTATAGTAGTTAGATTCTTGTATATAGGAACAGTATTATAGTAGTTATATTCCTGTATATAGGGGCAGTATTATAGTAGTTATATTCTTGTATATCGGGTCAGTATTATAGTAGTTATACTCTTGTATATAGAGGGCAGTATTATAGTAGTTATATTCTTGTATATAGGAGGCAGTATTATAGTAGTTATATTCTTGTACATAGGGGGCAGTATTATAGTAGTTATATTCTTGTATATAGGGGCAGTATTATAGTAGTTATAGTCTTGTATATAGGAGCAGTATTATAGTAGTTATATTCTTGTATATAGGGGGCAGTATTATAGTAGTTATATTCTTGTATATAGGGGCAGTATTATAGTAGTTATATTCTTGTATATAGGAGCAGTATTATAGTAGTTATATTCTTGTATATAGGAGCAGTATTATAGTAGTTATATTCTTGTATATAGGGGGCAGTATTATAGTAGTTATATTCTTGTATATAGGGGCAGTATTATAGTAGTTATATTCTTGTATATAGGAGGCAGTATTATAGTAGTTATATTCTTGTATATAGGGGCAGTATTATAGTAATTATATTCTTGTATATAGGGGCAGTATTATAGTAGTTATATTCTTGTATATAGGGGGCAGTATTATAGTAGTTATATTCTTGTATATAGGTGACAGTATTATAGTAGTTATATTCTTGTATATAGGGGCAGTATTATAGTAGTTATATTCTTGTATATAGGTGACAGTATTATAGTAGTGATATTCTTGTATATAGGGGCAGTATTATAGTAGTTATATTCTTGTATATAGGGGCAATATTATAGTAGTTATATTCTTGTATATAGGAGCAGTATTATAGTAGTTATATTCTTGTATATAGGAGCAGTATTATAGTAGTTATATTCTTGTATATAGGGGCAGTATTATAGTAGTTATATTCTTGTATATAGGGGGCAGTATTATAGTAGTTATATTCTTGTATATAGGAGCAGTATTATAGTAGTTATATTCTTGTATATAAGGGGCAGTATTATAGTAGTTATATTCTTGTATATAGGTGACAGTATTATAGTAGTTATATTCTTGTAAATAGGGGGCAATTTTATAATAGATGTATTTATATAGAGGGCAGTATTTTAGTAATTAGATTCATTATATACATAGTATTTATTACAGAGATTACATTATTATTATTTTTTTTTATTATTATTAAAGTTCATTTAAAATTCAGCACTGCTTCCCCTTTCGTTCCTTCAAGTATTCAGATTGTAATTGTTTTGTGATACTATAGTCACAAGTATACAATATCTTCCATGATTCACACATCATCAGTGGTCCCTAGATGCAGGATTTATATAACAGAACAATATAGACAGGGACCGCTGTTTGTGAGCATCAGATATTTGGCTCAGGCTGCCGCTGCTGGTAATGGTGACTGTCTCTACATTTTTCCTGAACGCTTATCATTGTCATTCTTTTGGTGGGTTAGACCTACAATCTTGATGAATATTTTATTCCTAATAATGGGTTGAGGCAGAGCATGATTTTAATGATCTTTTATTTTCTGTGTTCGTGATTTTGGAAGAAGGACTGATTGACAGGTCTACTCCCGGCCGGGACAGCATCCATTATCATAATGTTGTACAGTTTAGATTCAGTCTCTCTATTGCAGGTGCCCCTGGCTATTGCACCAACGCACAGGGATAACTAAGAGGGTGTCACAACTGAAATAGCATCTCTTTTCCTGCAGCTGTATGTCACAATGTCTATTTATTATATTGGAAAACAATACAGAATCTGTTGGCTGCATTGCAGCAAATTATATATAATAGATGATGATAGATAGATAGATAGATAGATAGATAGATAGATAGATAGATAGATAGATAGATAGATAGATAGATAGATAGATAGATAGATGATAGATAGATAGATAGATAGATAGATAGATAGATAGATAGATAGATAGATAGATAGATAGATAGATAGATAGATAGATAGATAGATAGATAGATAGATAGATAGATGATAGATAGATAGATAGATAGATAGATAGATAGAAAGATAGATAGAAAGATAGAAAGATAGATAGGAGAGATAGATAGATAGTTTGGCTGCTTCTACCTTCTGTTTCATTAGGGTACAGATATGATCAATGACTGCAGCTAAACTGCATTGTCTGTTGAAGTCGGATGTAGTCTTAAATCAACTCCTGTCTCATCAGAGACTCGGGGTGCTGCTCTGTTTCTTCTCATGCTTTATACTGCAGCACTGCTTGTTTTGATTGGCTGTTTTGTAGTAATACAAGCCCACCATTCGCTCACCAGGAAGTCTTTGCACTGATTAAAATTTCTATAAAATGGCTGAAATTATTATAATTTGGAGGTTATTAAACTACTAGTGAGGAAAAGAAGATTATCAGGATGCTGATGTATATACTGAGCCTCAATAAGATGGGGGAGGGGGCAGGGCGGTTATTGTAGATTTGGAGGATTCACATAATTGCTAATACTAAAGTGTCATTAATCAAAATGAAAAGTACAAAACCGAACTAATCAAACTTGTATTCTTTAGATCCACTTTAAAATATTTCTAATAGGAATGTGAACTGAGTTGTCGCAAACGTTGTAAACAAGACATTTCATATAATTAATCTAATTTGCACCTAAGGTCTAATTACCTGCTATTGTTCTTCCTGAATATTGTTATTACATAACATCTGTCTCTGAAATGCATCCGCAGAACCTCTCCCGGATTGATCTGCTGTCCATGGTGCTGAATTATGGCCTGTATTATGGTGGTGGTGTTCTGTAATCTGGTGGATCTAGCAGTGCTGTCCATAGCGCTGGACTCAGATTACATACCCATTATACTATTACTGATATCCTATAATCCAAGGGATCTAGCAGTGCTGTCCATGGTGCTGAACACTAGAGATTCCCAATAAACCAGTGGCGGTATACTGTAGTTCCAGGGCTTTAGCAGTGTTGTCCATAGTGCTGTACTCAGAATACCTGTCCATTATACTATTGGTGGTGTCCTATAATCCCATGGATCTAGCAGTGTTGTTTATGGTGTTGAACACATGAGAGGTGCCCAATATACCAATGGTGGTATACTGTAATATCAGGGATCTAGCAGTGCTGTACATGGTGTTGACCACAGAATATATGGCCATTATACTAGTAGTATACAGTAATATCAAGGATCTAGCAGTGCTGTACATGGGGCTGAACGCAGAATATATGGCCATTATACTAGTGGTAGTATACAGTAATATCAGGGATCTAGCAGTGCTGTACATAGTGCTGAACGCAGAATATATGGCCATTATACTAGTGGTAGTATACAGTAATATCAGGGATCTAGCAGTGCTGTACATGGTGCTGAACGCAGAATATATGGCCATTATACTAGTGGTATACAGTAATATCAGGGATCTAGCAGTGCTGTAAATGGTGCTGAACGCAGAATATATGGCCATTATACTAGTGGTAGTATACAGTAATATCAGGGATCTAGCAGTGCTGTACATGGTGCTGAACGCAGAATATATGGCCATTATACTAGTAGTATACAGTAACCTCAGGGATCTAGCAGTGCTGTCCATGGTGCTGACCACAGAATATATGGCCATTATACTAGTAGTATACAGTAACCTCAGGTAGTAGTATACAGTAACCGCAGGGATCTAGCAGTGCTGTCCATGGTGCTGAAGACAGAATATATGCCCATTATACTAGTGGTATACAATGATATCAAGGCTCTAGCAGTGCTGTCCATGGTGCTGAACGCAGAATATATGACCATTATACTAGTTGTATACAGTGATATCAGGGATCTAGCAGTGCTGTACATGGGGCTGAACACAGAATATATGGCCATTATACTAGTGGTATACAGTAATATCAGTGATCTAGCAGTGCTGTACATAGTGCTGAACGCAGAATATATGGCCATTATACTAGTGGTATACAGTGATATCAGGGATCTAGCAGTGCTGTACATGGTGCTGAACGCAGAATATATGCCCATTATACTAGTGGTAGTATACAGTAATATCAAGGATCTAGCAGTGCTGTACATGGTGCTGAACGCAGAATATATGGCCATTATACTAGTGGTAGTATACAGTAATATCAGGGATCTAGCAGTGCTGTACATGGTGCTGAACGCAGAATATATGCCCATTATACTAGTGGTAGTATACAGTAATATCAAGGATCTAGCAGTGCTGTACATGGTGCTGAACGCAGAATATATGGCCATTATACTAGTGGTAGTATACAGTAATATCAAGGATCTAGCTGTGCTGTACATGGTGCTGAACGCAGAATATATGGCCATTATACTAGTGGTAGTATACAGTAATATCAAGGATCTAGCAGTGCTGTACATGGTGCTGAACGCAGAATATATGGCCATTATACTAGTGGTATACAGTGATATCAGGGATCTAGCAGTGCTGTACATGGTGCTGAACGCAGAATATATGACCATTATACTAGTGGTATACAGTGATATCAGGGATCTAGCAGTGCTGTACATGGTGCTGAACGCAGAATATATGGCCATTATACTAGTTGTAGTATACATTAATATCGGGGATCTAGCAGTGCTGTAGATGGTGCTGAACGCAGAATATATGCCCATTATACTAGTGGTAGTATACAGTAATATCAAGGATCTAGCAGTGCTGTACATGGTGCTGAACGCAGAATATATGCCCATTATACTAGTGGTAGTATAAAGTAATATCAGGGATCTATCAGTGCTGTACATGGTGCTGAACGCAGAATATATGGCCATTATACTAGTGGTAGTATACAGTAATATCAGGGATCTAGCAGTGCTGTCCATGGTGCTGAACGCAGAATATATGACCATTATACTAGTGGTAGTATACAGTAATATCAGTGATCTAGCAGTGCTGTATATGGTGCTGAACGCAGAATATATGGCCATTATACTAGTGGTAATATACAGTAATATCAGGGATTTAGCAGTGCTGTACATGGTGCTGAACGCAGAATATATGCCCATTATACTAGTGGTAGTATACAGTAATATCAGGGATCTAGCAGTGCTGTACATGGTGCTGAACGCAGAATATATCCCCATTATACTAGTGGTAGTATACAGTAATATCAGGGATTTAGCAGTGCTGTATATGTTGCTGAACGCAGAATATATGACCATTATACTAGTGGTAGTATACAGTAATATCAGGGATCTAGCAGTGCTGTACATGGTGCTGAACGCAGAATATATGACCATTATACTAGTGGTAGTATACAGCAATATCAGGGATCTAGCAGTGCTGTATATGGTGCTGAACGCAGAATATATGCCCATTATACTAGTGGTAGTATACAGTAATATCAAGGATCTAGCAGTGCTGTACATGGTGCTGAACGCAGAATATATGCCCATTATACTAGTGGTAGTATAAAGTAATATCAGGGATCTATCAGTGCTGTACATGGTGCTGAACGCAGAATATATGGCCATTATACTAGTGGTAGTATACAGTAATATCAGGGATCTAGCAGTGCTGTCCATGGTGCTGAACGCAGAATATATGACCATTATACTAGTGGTAGTATACAGCAATATCAGTGATCTAGCAGTGCTGTATATGGTGCTGAACGCAGAATATATGGCCATTATACTAGTGGTAATATACAGTAATATCAGGGATTTAGCAGTGCTGTACATGGTGCTGAACGCAGAATATATGCCCATTATACTAGTGGTAGTATACAGTAATATCAGGGATCTAGCAGTGCTGTACATGGTGCTGAACGCAGAATATATCCCCATTATACTAGTGGTAGTATACAGTAATATCAGGGATTTAGCAGTGCTGTATATGTTGCTGAACGCAGAATATATGACCATTATACTAGTGGTAGTATACAGTAATATCAGGGATCTAGCAGTGCTGTACATGGTGCTGAACGCAGAATATATGACCATTATACTAGTGGTAGTATACAGCAATATCAGGGATCTAGCAGTGCTGTATATGGTGCTGAACGCAGAATATATGCCCATTATACTAGTGGTAGTATACAGTAATATCAGGGATCTAGCAGTGCTGTACATGGTGCTGAACGCAGAATATATGACCATTATACTAGTGGTAGTATACAGTAATATCAGGGATCTAGCAGTGCTGTACATGGTGCTGAACGCAGAATATATGACCATTATACTAGTTGTATACAGTGATATCAGGGATCTAGCTGTGCTGTACATGGTGCTGAACGCAGAATATATGACCATTATACTAGTGGTAGTATACAGTAATATCAGGGATCTAGCAGTGCTGTCCATGGTGCTGAACGCAGAATATATGCCCATTATACTAGTTGTAGTATACAGTAATATCAGGGATCTAGCAGTGCTGTACATGGTGCTGAACGCAGAATATATGCCCATTATACTAGTGGTAGTATACAGTAATATCAGGGATCTAGCAGTGCTGTCCATGGTGCTGAACGCAGAATATATGCCCATTATACTAGTGGTATACAGTGATATCAAGGCTCTAGCAGTGCTGTCCATGGTCCTGAACGCAGAATATATGCCCATTATACTAGTGGTATACAGTGATATCAGGGATCTAGCAGTGCTGTACATGGGGCTGAACACAGAATATATGGCCATTATACTAGTGGTAGTATACAGTAATATCAGTGATCTAGCAGTGCTGTACATGGTGCTGAACGCAGAATATATGACCATTATACTAGTGGTATACAGTGATATCAGGGATCTAGCAGTGCTGTACATGGTGCTGAACGCAGAATATATGCCCATTATACTAGTGGTAGTATACAGTAATATCAAGGATCTAGCAGTGCTGTACATGGTGCTGAACGCAGAATATATGGCCATTATACTAGTGGTAGTATACAGTAATATCAAGGATCTAGCAGTGCTGTACATGGTGCTGAACGCAGAATATATGGCCATTATACTAGTGGTAGTATACAGTAATATCAAGGATCTAGCAGTGCTGTACATGGTGCTGAACGCAGAATATATGGCCATTATACTAGTAGTATACAGTGATATCAGGGATCTAGCAGTGCTGTCCATGGTGCTGACCACAGAATATATGGCCATTATACTAGTAGTATACAGTAACCTCAAGTAGTAGTATACAGTAACCGCAGGGATCTAGCAGTGCTGTCCATGGTGCTGAAGACAGAATATATGCCCATTATACTAGTGGTATACAGTGATATCAAGGCTCTAGCAGTGCTGTCCATGGTGCTGAACGCAAAATATATGCCCATTATACTAGTGGTAGTATACAGTAATATCAGGGATCTAGCAGTGCTGTACATGGGGCTGAACGCAGAATATATGGCCATTATACTAGTGGTAGTATACAGTAATATCAGGGATCTAGCAGTGCTGTACATGGTGCTGAACGCAGAATATATGCCCATTATACTAGTGGTAGTATACAGTAATATCAAGGATCTAGCAGTGCTGTACATGGTGCTGAACGCAGAATATATGGCCATTATACTAGTGGTAGTATACAGTAATATCGGGGATCTAGCAGTGCTGTACATTGTGCTGAACGCAGAATATATGACCATTATACTAGTGGTATACAGTGATATCAGGGATCTAGCAGTGCTGTACATGGTGCTGAACGCAGAATATATGCCCATTATACTAGTTGTAGTATACAGTAATATCAGGGATTTAGCAGTGCTGTACATGGTGCTGAACGCAGAATATATCCCCATTATACTAGTGGTAGTATACAGTAATATCAGGGATTTAGCAGTGCTGTATATGGTGCTGAACGCAGAATATATGACCATTATACTAGTGGTAGTATACAGTAATATCAGGGATCTAGCAGTGCTGTACATGGTGCTGAACGCAGAATATATGACCATTATACTAGTGGTAGTATACAGTAATATCAGGGATCTAGCAGTGCTGTCCATGGTGCTGAACGCAGAATATATGCCCATTATACTAGTTGTAGTATACAGTAATATCAGTGATCTAGCAGTGCTGTATATGGTGCTGAACGCAGAATATATGGCCATTATACTAGTGGTAGTATACAGTAATATCAGGGATTTAGCAGTGCTGTACATGGTGCTGAACGCAGAATATATCCCCATTATACTAGTGGTAGTATACAGTAATATCAGGGATTTAGCAGTGCTGTATATGCTGCTGAACGCAGAATATATGACCATTATACTAGTGGTAGTATACAGTAATATCAGGGATCTAGCAGTGCTGTACATGGTGCTGAACGCAGAATATATGACCATTATACTAGTGGTAGTATACAGTAATATCAGGGATCTAGCAGTGCTGTCCATGGTGCTGAACGCAGAATATATGCCCATTATACTAGTTGTAGTATACAGTAATATCAGGGATCTAGCAGTGCTGTACATGGTGGTGAACGCAGAATATATGCCCATTATACTAGTGGTAGTATACAGTAATATCAGGGATCTAGCAGTGCTGTCCATGGTGCTGAACGCAGAATATATGCCCATTATACTAGTGGTATAAAGTAATATCAGTGATCTAGCAGTGCTGTACATGGTGCTGAACGCAGAATGTATGCCCATTATACTAGTGGTAGTATACAGTAATATCAGGGCTCTAGCAGTGCTGTCCATGGTGCTGAACGCAGAATATATGCCCATTATAGTAGTGGTAGTATACAGTAATATCAGGGATCTAGCAGTGCTGTACATGGTGCTGAACACAGAATATATGGCCATTATACTAGTAGTATACAGTGATATCAGGGATCTAGCAGTGCTGTACATGGTGCTGAATGCAGAATATATGCCCATTATACTAGTGGTAGTATACAGTAATATCAGGGATCTAGCAGTGCTGTCCATAGTGCTGAACACAGAATATATGCCCATTATACTAGTGGTAGTATACAGTAACATCAGGGATCTAGCAGTGCTGTCCATGGTGCTGAACGCAGAATATATGCCCATTATACTAGTGGTATACAGTAATATCAGTGATCTAGCAGTGCTGTACATGGGGCTGAACGAAGAATATATGGCCATTATACTAGTGGTAGTATACAGTAATATCAGGGATCTTGCAGTGCTGTACATGGTGCTGAACGCAGAATATATGGCCATTATACTAGTGGTAGTATACAGTAATATCAGGGATCTAGCAGTGCTGTACATGGTGCTGAACGCAGAATATATGGCCATTATACTAGTGGTAGTATACAGTAATATCAGGGAACTAGCAGTGCTGTACATGGTGCTGAACGCAGAATATATGCCCATTATACTAGTGGTAGTATACAGTAATATTGGGGATCTAGCAGTGCTGTACATGGTGCTGAACGCAGAATATATGCCCATTATACTAGTGGTAGTATACAGTAATATCAGTGATCTAGCAGTGCTGTATATGGTGCTGAACGCAGAATATATGGCCATTATACTAGTGGTAGTATACAGTAATATCAGGGAACTAGCAGTGCTGTACATGGTGCTGAACGCAGAATATATGCCCATTATACTAGTGGTAGTATACAGTAATATTGGGGATCTAGCAGTGCTGTACATGGTGCTGAACGCAGAATATATGCCCATTATACTAGTGGTAGTATACAGTAATATCAGGGATCTAGCAGTGCTGTACATGGTGCTGAACGCATAATATATGACCATTATACTAGTGGTAGTATACAGTAATATCAGGGATCTAGCAGTGCTGTATATGGTGCTGAACGCAGAATATATGCCCATTATACTAGTGGTAGTATACAGTAATATCAGGGATCTAGCAGTGCTGTCCATGGTGCTGAACGCAGAATATATCCCCATTATACTAGTGGTAGTATACAGTAATATCAGGGATCTAGCAGTGCTGTCCATGGTGCTTAACGCAGAATATATGGCCATTATACTAGTGGTAGTATACAGTAATATCAGGGATCTAGCAGTGCTGTACATGGTGCTGAACGCAGAATATATGCCCATTATACTAGTGGTAGTATACAGTAATATCAGGGATCTAGCAGTGCTGTACATGGTGCTGAACGCAGAATATATGACCATTATACTAGTGGTAGTATACAGTAATATCAGGGATCTATCAGTGCTGTACATGGTGCTGAACGCAGAATATATGCCCATTATACTAGTGGTAGTATACAGTAATATCAGGGATCTATCAGTGCTGTACATGGTGCTGAATGCAGAATATATGCCCATTATACTAGTGGTAGTATACAGTAATATCAGGGATCTAGCAGTGCTGTCCATAGTGCTGAACACAGAATATATGCCCATTATACTAGTGGTAGTATACAGTAATATCAGGGATCTAGCAGTGCTGTCCATGGTGCTGAACGCAGAATATATGGCCATTATACTAGTGGTAGTATACAGTAATATCAGGGATCTAGCAGTGCTGTACATGGCGCTGAACGCAGAATATATGCCCATTATACTAGTGGTAGTATACAGTAATATCAGTGATCTAGCAGTGCTGTACATGGCGCTGAACGCAGAATATATGCCCATTATACTAGTGGTAGTATACAGTAATATCAGGGATCTAGCAGTGCTGTACATGGCGCTGAACGCAGAATATATGGCCATTATACTAGTGGTAGTATACAGTAATATCAGGGATCTAGCAGTGCTGTCCATGGGGCTGAACGCAGAATATATCCCCATTATACTAGGGGTAGTATACAGTAATATCAGGGATCTAGCAGTGCTGTCCATGGTGCTGAACGCAGAATATATGGCCATTATACTAGTTGGTAGTATACAGTAATATCAGGGATCTAGCAGTGCTGTCCATGGTGCTGAACGCAGAATATATCCCCATTATACTAGTGGTAGTATACAGTAACCTCAGGGATCTAGCAGTGCTGTCCATGGTACTGAACGCAGAATATATGCCCATTATACTAGTGCTAGTATACAGTAATATCAGGGATCTAGCAGTGCTGTACATGGTGCTGAACGCAGAATATATGACCATTATACTAGTGGTATACAGTAATATCAGGGATCTAGCAGCGCTGTACATGGTGCTGAACGCAGAATATATGCCCATTATACTAGTGGTAGTATACAGTAATATCAGGGATCTAGCAGTGCTGTACATGGTGCTGAACGCAGAATATATGACCATTATACTAGTGGTATACAGTAATATCAGGGATCTATCAGTGCTGTATATGGTGCTGAACGCAGAATATATGCCCATTATACTAGTGGTAGTATACAGTAATATCAGGGATCTAGCAGTGCTGTCCATGATGCTGAACGCAGAATATATGGCCATTATACTAGTGGTAGTATAGAGTAATATCAGGGATCTAGCAGTGCTGTACATGGTGCTGAACACAGAATATATGACCATTATACTAATAGTATACAGTAATATCAGGGATCTAGCAGTGCTGTATATGGTGCTGAACGCAGAATATATGCCCATTATACTAGTGGTAGTATACAGTAATATCAGGGATCTAGCAGTGCTGTACATGGTGCTGAACGCAGAATATATGACCATTATACTAGTGGTAGTATACAGTAATATCAGGGATCTAGCAGTGCTGTCAATGGTACTGAACGCAGAATATATGCCCATTATACTAGTGGTAGTATACAGTAATATCAGTGATCTAGCAGTGCTGTACATGGTGCTGAATGCAGAATATATGGCCATTATACTTGTGGTAGTATACAGTAATATCAGGGATTTAGCAGTGCTGTACATGGTGCTGAACGCAGAATATATGTCCATTATACTAGTGGTAGTATACAGTAATATCAGGGATCTAGCTGTGCTGTACATGGTGCTGAACACAGAATATATATCCATTATACTAGTAGCATACAGTAATATCAGGGATCTAGCAGTGCTGTCCATGGTGCTGAACACAGAATTTATGACCATTCTACTAGTAGTATGCAGTGATATCAGGGATCTAGCAGTGCTGTACATGGGGCTGAACGCAGAATATATGCCCATTTTACTAGTGGTAGTATACAGTAATATCAGGGATCTATCAGTGCTGTATATGGTGCTGAACGCAGAATATATGCCCATTATACTAGTGGTAGTATACAGTAATATCAGGGATCTAGCAGTGCTGTCCATGATGCTGAACGCAGAATATATGGCCATTATACTAGTGGTAGTATACAGTAATATCAGGGATCTAGCAGTGCTGTACATGGTGCTGAACACAGAATATATGACCATTATACTAATAGTATACAGTAATATCAGGGATCTAGCAGTGCTGTACATGGTGCTGAACACAGAATATATGCCCATTATACTAGTGGTAGTATACAGTAATATCAGGGATCTAGCAGTGCTGTCCATGGTGCTGAACGCAGAATATATGCCCATTATACTAGTGGTAGTATACAGTAATATCAGGGATCTAGCAGTGCTGTACATGGTGCTGAACGCAGAATATATGCCCATTATACTAGTGGTAGTATACAGTAATATCAGGGATCTAGCAGTGCTGTACATGGTGCTGAACACAGAATATATGACCATTATACTAATAGTATACAGTAATATCAGGGATCTAGCAGTGCTGTCCATGGTGCTGAACGCAGAATATATGGCCATTATACTAGTGGTAGTATACAGTAATATCAGGGATCTAGCAGTGCTGTCCATGGTGCTGAACGCAGATTATATGACCATTATACTAGTGGTAGTATACAGTAATATCAGGGATCTAGCAGTGCTGTACATGGTGCTGAACACAGAATATATGACCATTATACTAGTGGTAGTATACAGTAATTTCAGGGATCTAGCAGTGCTGTACATGGTGCTGAACGCAGAATATATGGCCATTATACTAGTGGTAGTATACAGCAATATCAGGGATCTAGCAGTGCTGTATATGGTGCTGAACGCAGAATATATGGCCATTATACTAGTGGTAGTATACAGTAATATCGGGCATCTAGCAGTGCTGTACATGGTGCTGAACGCAGAATATATGCCCATTATACTAGTGGTAGTATACAGTAATATCGGGGATCTAGCAGTGCTGTACATTGTGCTGAACGCAGAATATATGACCATTATACTAGTGGTATACAGTGATATCAGGGATCTAGCAGTGCTGTACATGGTGCTGAACGCAGAATATATGCCCATTATACTAGTTGTAGTATACAGTAATATCGGGGATCTAGCAGTGCTGTATATGGTGCTGAACGCAGAATATATGCCCATTATACTAGTGGTAGTATACAGTAATATCAAGGATCTAGCAGTGCTGTACATGGTGCTGAACGCAGAATATATGCCCATTATACTAGTGGTAGTATACAGTAATATTGGGGATCTAGCAGTGCTGTAAATGGTGCTAAACACAGAATATATGTCCATTATACTAGTGGTAGTATAAAGTAATATCAGGGATCTATCAGTGCTGTACATGGTGCTGAACGCAGAATATATGGCCATTATACTAGTGGTAGTATACAGTAATATCAGGGATCTAGCAGTGCTGTCCATGGTGCTGAATGCAGAATATATGACCATTATACTAGTGGTAGTATACAGTAATATCAGTGATCTAGCAGTGCTGTATATGGTGCTGAACGCAGAATATATGGCCATTATACTAGTGGTAGTATACAGTAATATCAGGGATTTAGCAGTGCTGTACATGGTGCTGAACGCAGAATATATCCCCATTATACTAGTGGTAGTATACAGTAATATCAGGGATTTAGCAGGACTGTATATGGTGCTGAACGCAGAATATATGACCATTATACTAGTGGTAGTATACAGTAATATCAGGGATCTAGCAGTGCTGTACATGGTGCTGAACGCAGAATATATGACCATTATACTAGTGGTAGTATACAGTAATATCAGGGATCTAGCAGTGCTGTGCATGGTGCTGAACGCAGAATATATGACCATTATACTAGTGGTAGTATACAGTAATATCAGGGATCTAGCAGTGCTGTCCATGGTGCTGAACACAGAATATATGACCATTATACTAGTTGTATACAGTGATATCAGGGATCTAGCTGTGCTGTACATGGTGCTGAACGCAGAATATATGACCATTATACTAGTGGTAGTATACAGTAATATCAGGGATCTAGCAGTGCTGTCCATGGTGCTGAACGCAGAATATATGCCCATTATACTAGTTGTAGTATACAGTAATATCAGGGATCTAGCAGTGCTGTACATGGTGCTGAACGCAGAATATATGCCCATTATACTAGTGGTAGTATACAGTAATATCAGGGATCTAGCAGTGCTGTCCATGGTGCTGAACGCAGAATATATGCCCATTATACTAGTGGTATACAGTAATATCAGTGATCTAGCAGTGCTGTACATGGTGCTGAACGCAGAATATATGCCCATTATACTAGTGGTAGTATACAGTAATATCAGGGCTCTAGCAGTGCTGTCCATGGTGCTGAACGCAGAATATATGCCCATTATAGTAGTGGTAGTATACAGTAATATCAGGGATCTAGCAGTGCTGTACATGGTGCTGAACACAGAATATATGGCCATTATACTAGTAGTATACAGTAATATCAGGGATCTAGCAGTGCTGTACATGGTGCTGAACACAGAATATATGGCCATTATACTAGTAGTATACAGTGATATCAGGGATCTAGCAGTGCTGTACATGGTGCTGAATGCAGAATATATGCCCATTATACTAGTGGTAGTATACAGTAATATCAGGGATCTAGCAGTGCTGTCCATAGTGCTGAACACAGAATATATGCCCATTATACTAGTGGTAGTATACAGTAATATCAGGGATCTAGCAGTGCTGTCCATGGTGCTGAACGCAGAATATATGCCCATTATACTAGTGGTATACAGTAATATCAGAGATCTAGCAGTGCTGTACATGGGGCTGAACGAAGAATATATGGCCATTATACTAGTGGTAGTATACAGTAATATCAGGGATCTTGCAGTGCTGTCCATGGTGCTGAACGCAGAATATATGGACATTATACTAGTGGTAGTATACAGTAATATCAGTGATCTAGCAGTGCTGTACATGGTGCTGAACGCAGAATATATGGCCATTATACTAGTAGTATACAGTAATATCAGTGATCTAGCAGTGCTGTACATGGGGCTGAACGAAGAATATATGGCCATTATACTAGTGGTAGTATACAGTAATATCAGGGATCTTGCAGTGCTGTACATGGTGCTGAACGCAGAATATATGGCCATTATACTAGTGGTAGTATACAGTAATATTGGGGATCTAGCAGTGCTGTACATGGTGCTGAACGCAGAATATATGGCCATTATACTAGTGGTAGTATACAGTAATATCAGGGAACTAGCAGTGCTGTACATGGTGCTGAACGCAGAATATATGCCCATTATACTAGTGGTAGTATACAGTAATATTGGGGATCTAGCAGTGCTGTACATGGTGCTGAACGCAGAATATATCCCCATTATACTAGTGGTAGTATACAGTAATATCAGGGATCTAGCAGTGCTGTACATGGTGCTGAACGCATAATATATGACCATTATACTAGTGGTAGTATACAGTAATATCAGGGATCTAGCAGTGCTGTATATGGTGCTGAACGCAGAATATATGACCATTATACTAGTTGGTAGTATACAGTAATATCAGGGATCTAGCAGTGCTGTCCATGGTGCTGAACGCAGAATATATGCCCATTATACTAGTGGTAGTATACAGTAATATCAGGGATCTAGCAGTGCTGTACATGGTGCTGAACGCAGAATATATGCCCATTATACTAGTGGTAGTATACAGTAATATCAGTGATCTAGCAGTGCTGTACATGGCGCTGAACGCAGAATATATGCCCATTATACTAGTGGTAGTATACAGTAATATCAGGGATCTAGCAGTGCTGTACATGGTGCTGAACGCAGAATATATGCCCATTATACTAGTGGTAGTATACAGTAATATCAGGGATCTAGCAGTGCTGTACATGGTGCTGAACGCAGAATATATGGCCATTATACTAGTGGTAGTATACAGTAATATCAGTGATCTAGCAGTGCTGTACATGGTGCTGAACGCAGAATATATGCCCATTATACTAGTGGTAGTATACAGTAATATCAGGGATCTAGCAGTGCTGTACATGGGGCTGAACGCAGAATATATGGCCATTATACTAGTGGTAGTATACAGTAATATCGGGGATCTAGCAGTGCTGTACATGGTGCTGAACGCAGAATATATGGCCATTATACTAGTGGTAGTATACAGTAATATCAGGGATCTGGCAGTGCTGTACATGGGGCTGAACGCAGAATATATGGCCATTATACTAGTGGTAGTATACAGTAACCTCAGGGATCTAGCAGTGCTGTCCATGGTACTGAACGCAGAATATATGGCCATTATACTAGTGGTAGTATACAGTAATATCAGGGATCTAGCAGTGCTGTACATGGTGCTGAACGCAGAATATATCCCCATTATACTAGTGGTAGTATACAGTAATATCAGTGATCTAGCAGTGCTGTACATGGCGCTGAACACAGAATATATGGCCATTATACTAGTGGTAGTATACAGTAATATCAGGGATCTAGCAGTGCTGTACATGGTGCTGAACGCAGAATATATGTCCATTATACTAGTGGTATACAGTAATATCAGGGATCTAGCAGTGCTGTACATGGTGCTGAACGCAGAATATATGGCCATTATACTAGTGGTAGTATACAGTAATATCAGGGATCTAGCAGTGCTGTCCATGGGGCTGAACGCAGAATATATCCCCATTATACTAGGGGTAGTATACAGTAATATCAGGGATCTAGCAGTGCTGTCCATGGTGCTGAACGCAGAATATATGGCCATTATACTAGTTGGTAGTATACAGTAATATCAGGGATCTAGCAGTGCTGTCCATGGTGCTGAACGCAGAATATATCCCCATTATACTAGTGGTAGTATACAGTAACCTCAGGGATCTAGCAGTGCTGTCCATGGTACTGAACGCAGAATATATGCCCATTATACTAGTGCTAGTATACAGTAATATCAGGGATCTAGAAGTGCTGTACATGGTGCTGAACGCAGAATATATGACCATTATACTAGTGGTAGTATACAGTAATATCAGGGATCTAGCAGTGCTGTATATGGTGCTGAACGCAGAATATATGCCCATTATACTAGTGGTAGTATACAGTAATATCAGGGATCTAGCAGTGCTGTCCATGATGCTGAACGCAGAATATATGGCCATTATACTAGTGGTAGTATACAGTAATATCAGGGATCTAGCAGTGCTGTACATGGTGCTGAACACAGAATATATGACCATTATACTAATAGTATACAGTAATATCAGGGATCTAGCAGTGCTGTATATGGTGCTGAACGCAGAATATATGCCCATTATACTAGTGGTAGTATACAGTAATATCAGGGATCTAGCAGTGCTGTATATGGTGCTGAACGCAGAATATATGGCCATTATACTAGTGGTATACAGTAATATCAGGGATCTAGCAGTGCTGTACATGGTGCTGAACGCAGAATATATGACCATTATACTAGTGGTAGTATACAGTAATATCAGGGATCTAGCAGTGCTGTCAATGGTACTGAACGCAGAATATATGCCCATTATACTAGTGGTAGTATACAGTAATATCAGTGATCTAGCAGTGCTGTACATGGTGCTGAATGCAGAATATATGGCCATTATACTTGTGGTAGTATACAGTAATATCAGGGATTTAGCAGTGCTGTACATGGTGCTGAACGCAGAATATATGTCCATTATACTAGTGGTAGTATACAGTAATATCAGGGATCTAGCTGTGCTGTACATGGTGCTGAACACAGAATATATATCCATTATACTAGTAGCATACAGTAATATCAGGGATCTAGCAGTGCTGTCCATGGTGCTGAACACAGAATTTATGACCATTATACTAGTAGTATACAGTGATATCAGGGATCTAGCAGTGCTGTACATAGTGCTGAACGCAGAATATATGGCCATTATACTAGAAGTATACAGTGATATCAGGGATCTAGCAGTGCTGTCCATGGGGCTGAACGCAGAATATATGCCCATTTTACTAGTGGTAGTATACAGTAATATCAGGGATCTATCAGTGCTGTATATGGTGCTGAACGCAGAATATATGCCCATTATACTAGTGGTAGTATACAGTAATATCAGGCATCTAGCAGTGCTGTCCATGATGCTGAACGCAGAATATATGGCCATTATACTAGTGGTAGTATACAGTAATATCAGGGATCTAGCAGTGCTGTCCATGATGCTGAACGCAGATTATATGACCATTATACTAGTGGTAGTATACAGTAATATCAGGGATCTAGCAGTGCTGTCCATGGTGCTGAACGCAGAATATATGCCCATTATACTAGTGGTAGTATACAGTAATATCAGGGATCTAGCAGTGCTGTACATGGTGCTGAACGCAGAATATATGCCCATTATACTAGTGGTAGTATACAGTAATATCAGGGATCTAGCAGTGCTGTACATGGTGCTGAACACAGAATATATGACCATTATACTAATAGTATACAGTAATATCAGGGATCTAGCAGTGCTGTCCATGGTGCTGAACGCAGAATATATGGCCATTATACTAGTGGTAGTATACAGTGATATCAGGGATCTAGCAGTGCTGTCCATGGTGCTGAACGCAGATTATATGACCATTATACTAGTGGTAGTATACAGTAATATCAGGGATCTAGCAGTGCTGTACATGGTGCTGAACACAGAATATATGACCATTATACTAGTGGTAGTATACAGTAATTTCAGGGATCTAGCAGTGCTGTACATGGTGCTGAACGCAGAATATATGGCCATTATACTAGTGGTAGTATACAGCAATATCAGGGATCTAGCAGTGCTGTATATGGTGCTGAACGCAGAATATATGGCCATTATACTAGTGGTAGTATACAGTAATATCGGGCATCTAGCAGTGCTGTACATGGTGCTGAACGCAGAATATATGCCCATTATACTAGTGGTAGTATACAGTAATATCAGGGATCTATCAGTGCTGTACATGGTGCTGAACGCAGAATATATGGCCATTATACTAGTGGTAGTATACAGTAATATCAGGGATCTAGCAGTGCTGTACATGGTGCTGAACGCAGAATATATGGCCATTATACTAGTGGTAGTATACAGTAATATCAGGGATCTAGCAGTGCTGTACATGGTGCTGAACACAGAATATATGCCCATTATACTAGTGGTAGTATACAGTAATATCGGGGATCTAGCAGTGCTGGGACTAACATCAATGAATCAGGTCTCCATAGAGATTAGCTTCACATAATCCAGGAACATATGACACATGTCTATAAATGTCACATAGCAGAAAGCTTCTTCTAAATAGAAAGAATAAACAAGACTTTGTGTACCAAGAGAAGCTTCGTTATCCTGAAGCAATAACTTGGAAAGCTGCAATATATTTGCTCCAGCTGACCTCCAGAATGTTACAGAATTACTTATAAAACAGTTTCCCAGATAGGAAGGTAATAAAAAAGTGTGCTCAATACATTGTATTAAGAATTAGTAACAAGATTAGTGGAAACACCAATAGAAGAATTAGTCTTAGAGCACTGGTCTCCAGCCCTTGGCTCTCCAGCTATTGCAAAACGACAACTCTCAGCATGAGGGGATTTATAGATGGAGAACTGGGGAGAAACAGGTTGTAGACAATTGTCCTAGAGGATTGGAGCAGATCTATTGGGGGTATTAGATTTAGCAAAATTTGGAGTCTTTGAGAGACGATAGGAACCTGGGTAAAGGGGATAAAAACCGACGACCCCCAGACAATTGCTTAGCAGATGAAACTATATGGGCTCAAGGATAAATTCACAGGTAATAGAAGAACAAATACCAATTGTTCAATATGACCCTTTGTCCTTTATGGAATTTGGTGGTCAATGAATAGCACGAAGACTTCGTTCACATCAACGTCGGGCTCCGTTCATGGGTTCCGTTAGACCTTTCCTTCAGGGGAACCCATGACCGCAATGACAAACAGAAACCACAGCTTCCGTTTGCATTACCATTGATATCAATGCGCTATTGTTTCCGAGAAAAAAACGGAAATCTTACGGAACGGGGACAAACGGAAACCATTTGCGACGGAAGCATTAGCATTGAAATCAATGGTGATGCAAACGGAAGCTGTGGTTTCCGTTTGGCTTTCCGTTCATGGGTTCCCCTGACGAAAGGGTCTAACGGAACCCATCAACAGAACCCAACGCTGATGTGAACGATGCCTTAGATGATGGCTGTGTATACTAAAGATGTAGCAGAGGTGAGTGGGCGTGATGTAGCAGAACAGTTTTACCATTTGGTACAACTGGTTATAATGTATGATCTATAAACCTACTGCATTACTTTAATTCAATGTTCAGCTCTTTTTGTTCTGTAGGCACATGAGGTCCCAATGGGAAGAAGGAGAACAGTATGTATAATAGGGTAACACGGTGACTAGGGTTAATAACTATGGACCATGTAATCTTTCCATGTCAGTCAGTTGAATGATCGACTACCGCAGGTCTTATCACATGTAAATACTCTGTTAGTACATTGGACATTCAGGGCTCGGTGTCCTTGTTGTGGCCAGGTGTAAATATAATGCATTACCCTCATCCAGAATGAAGGAGCTTCTTCCATTAGATGTCACTTTGGGCTGCTAATGACTGCGGATATTTCAAAGATGAATTCTGCAGAAGTATCAGTGCCAAGCGGATCATCATCATCATCACTCAGTCTTCAACATCTAGAGAAATATATTGCTAAGAAGACAGAAAATATGGCAGGCAGACAATCTTGCAATCATTAGGCATTACTTATAGTCCAGGTGTCGGTTCTGCGTACACTTAGAGCATTTCTTCCAATCAAGGTAGAGGGGAAAAAAAAAGAAAATGTGATTGACGGACTGAAGGAAGACCAGGAAAGCCGTGGACTTTGGCCATGTGTGTGCGAATAAGCTTGGATGGATTGCAGTGAGGAATAGTTTTCACTAATTATGGTGGCGAGGTTCCTTTAAGAAGAGGTTCCTATGCTCTACTTTGCCCACAATGATAAATGAGTCTACTCAATTACAATATAATGAATGACAACATCATTTATATTTCTGGAGAACATCGACATAAATTTATAGCTCTTCGAATATCAACTCATTCTGCTGAGTAGTCAAAGACATGGGGGGGGTCATGATCATTAGATCTTCATTTGACTGGTGGTCGTGTCCCTAAATATATTTATATAATAAGATTCAGACAAGTTCAACTTCTCTTTAGGGTTCTAGCAAAAACATACCAACACCTTCCCCATTAATTTATTTTTTCTGGGGTTTTGTGGCCAATTGTACAGATGTAGCCAAGTTTATCTTGACTCTGATAACTTGCTGCAGTTTTATATCACAGAACAAAAGCCATTGAAAAGTCACAGAGAAAGTTGAGTTCACGTTAAGTGTCAAGATACAGATGGCTACATCTGTTGCCTCGGAGTAGAAAATACAAATCCTTCCTGCCCCCACAAGGACAGTCAGACAATATCTCCCAGATTTTTTTCATACTCCCTTTCCAGTAATTATTCCATTAGTCATCGTCTGTTTTTTACGTCCACTTGTTATATTTGCTATTACTGCAAATGTTGTAAATGATTAAGAAATGACAAAAATATCCGTAATTCTCTTTTCTCCGTGTCCTCGTGATACCTCGCAGCCCACCGCTAATCCCCCGTTCACTTCTATGGGTGATGTGGAAACAGCGTAGCTCAGCAAGCTTGACTGTTTCTGTTACTCCAGCCAGAGAAAAGCGACATCGGGAGAAGGTAGGACGGGGATCAGGGACCCCGCTCCAGGGATAGGTGTGGGTCCCAGAGGTGAGACCCATATCTAATGGATATGTCATAAATATACAAGATGGAAATATTGCCATAAACGTACGAGATCAGAATACCCCATTAAAAGGGTTATGCAGGGACCAAAAATTATTATCCGTGTAGTCCCTGCAGTATGTGCGTACACTCGGTAATAAACGTTCCGGTCCCCATCATGCTGATTCTGGGATTTCATAGATTTTTATAGCGCTGGCGGTGTACCGGAAGTCTAGTTGCACTGTATTCCTTGATGATGATACGACTCTTCGTCATGTGACCGGCCCCGCTATATTCTATGTACAAGCAGGAGCAGTAGTACAGCGGGTACATAGAGTACAGCGTGGTCGGTCACATGACGAAGAGTCGTATCGTCAACAAAGAAGCCTGTGTAACTAGACGTCCGGTCCCCCGGCAGCGCTATAAAAATCTATGAGAAATCCCAGAATCAGCGCGACGGTAGACCGGAATGTATAATAAATAGTGTACTCACATACTGCAGGGACTACATTGATAATAATTTTTGGTCCCAACATAACCCCCTTAATATTAGATATGTCCAATCATATACAGCGAGAACAGCTCCTTGTTAGCGTCTCTCTACCCTGGCTAATAGAGGGGGGGGGGGGTCCCGAAAAAAGGGATCCCCTCTATGACATCAATATGCCCTGATACTGATTATGGGAAGGGGTTGTCTATGGAGACAACCCTTTTTAAGCTATTGTGTCCATGTAAGATATCACTAGTCATTATCCGGTACCTGCCGTGGACCTCGGTTTCTTGCCTATGTTTCTAGCGTCTCCTTGGTTTTTAAAGACCGTTCATATTGAAGGTGAGTCTGTCTCTGAATAATGAGCGTGTCATAGGAAGGAGATGAAGCGCCTGACATCAGCTTCTATAACATATCATCACTCATGGTAAAGTCTCACATAGGCTCGATAATGGTCCTGGGGTTCATGCATGAGTTACCCCTCAAATGGAAAGTCCTTCATTACAGAACAGAGTCCTGCCAAGCATCTCGCCCCTTATCTGTCCTACAGAGCTGCTTATGGAGCAAGATGTAATTGCAGAAATATCCACTATATATATATATATGGCATAGTAATGTATGGATCTGCATATGTTTCCAATTATAGTTACATTTTTCCTCCAAAACCTAAAGGGTTTTCTGCATTGCCCATTTTATTTTGGTTAAAAAAAGTTACAACGGTCCCTTAATGAAAAGATGTTCACAGTGTTCAAGTATTCCATTCCCCCTACAGCGCCTCTACAGGGGAAATTAAGTATTACACTATTCCTATTCAAATCAATGGGCTGTCTTTGTAATAAATGGATGTGTCGGGTCCTCCAGAACGAGAGACACTCTTGGTAGCTGCTCTCCCCTCCGGTTAAGAGATGAGGATCGTGTTTTTGCTGTTATAAATATACAATTTTTTATATTATTATATTTTTTTTAATAATGGAATAAGATTTGCTGTAGGGCTGCATACCTTATTATCCAAATAAATGTAAAAAACAACAATTACTATACAGATGCATTAGGAATGATCATTACGGCAACATAAAAGACAATTAGGAGATGATACATTCATTTTAATAATCATATTTGTAATATAGTTAAAGGCATATGACCAGATTACATGCAAATGGAGATGAACCTATTGGAGTCTAAGTTCATCTTCCAGTCATCCCTAGTAAGTTATACAGCCAAATCTAAGACTATTTGCTAGAATTGGGTGGAGATTCTTTGATTTCATACAGACCCATACAGAGGCTTTTTCTGCCAGATTCATACAAAATCCCCCCGTATAAAGAAATGGTGGTCTGTTCCATCATATGCCCGATGTGCAGAGGTATTCTAGAAGCACTTCTAAAAGAGAATATCTCCATAATATGGTCCATATAGACACACTATATATGGTACATGGAGGGCTTACAGCGAGGAACAACAGGGACTGTGCCGTCTGCCATGTGCATTATACTTAAAGGGGTCCTCCACTAGACAATCTCTACTTGTAAGAAGGATTCCTTGACAATAAGTTGATCACAAAGTGTCCCCCTGCTGGGACCTCCAGCGATCAGCTGTGATCTGTGAGGAAACCTGGCAGTATTTGTTCAATTTCTCTGCAGTGACACCACAGGGGAAATGGGGTATTACACAGTGTCCGTTCATATCAATGTGTTCTCTGTGTAATTCAGGACAGGACGGGTCCTCCAGAGAGAGAGACGCTCTTTGTAACCACTCTGACCAAGAGATGAGGATCCTGAACATGGGACCACCTCCCCTAATCGGGTGTATGGAAATGTTTTTTTTAAAGTAGACAACCCCTTTAAGTTGTTCAGTTTTACATTCTATTGGTTTCACAATGAATTTGTACCTGGGTGAGGCCTCGTTCACTGACTTCAAGGATTGTCTGTTTAGTTGTAATAAATACGGTACGTCTGAGTATATAGGGGTATTCTAGCTTTAGCAAATTAGGCATATCTATTGTAGAGTGAACAGTCCTACAATTTTCTAAGATACTTTGTGTATGAATAAATAAAATAATAATAATAATATCTCTGCTTGCAGTCATTAAATAAGACCCTTCATTCTTAAGTTCCAAAGAAAGAACATCTGTCTAGGTCCCGTGGATTGAACTATGCACCTGTGTGGCTATCACATGACCAGGAAACAGTCTTACCCCCTGTAAGTCAATAATGAAGGTTTCCATTCACTGACAGCAAGTGAAGATCTCAATAACCATGCTACAGAAAGAATATTAGAAAATTGTATAACTTTTTATTATACAATGAATAACCTTTACTTAACTATTTAATGACTGCCTCCCGTAAAGACTATATACATTGTGTCATAGAACAGCTGCTCAGATTGACCAGGATGAAAGTCCTCATTACCACATCAGATATGGGCGACCTCCGCAGCTTTCAACACTAATGAAAATTGTGTAGATTTAAGAAAAATGTATAAACAGCAGGGACTCCTTATAATGATGTTGTTTCTGTGGCAGACGGACGAGTAGTCTTTCCAGCTCCGAATGGGTTAAATGTCTACACCATACAGAAAACTCAATGCTTAAAGGGGTAGTCAGGTTTCAGCAAATACATGTTTGATTGTTTGTTTGTTTTTTGTATCCTCTTTGTATATTCAAGCGTTATACGATTTTCTAATACAGTTTCTGTATTCATTTTACTCATAATTTTCAAGATCTCTGCTTGCTGTCTTTTAATAGTAACCTTTATTGTTTACTTCCAGGGGGTAAAAATCAGTCCATGGCCATGTAATAATCACACTGGTGCATGGCTCGTTACAAGACACAGCTCTGATGCACAAACTGTAAGGCCCCATGCACACGACCGTGTCCCCGTAATTACGGCCACAGACAGCCGTCCTTTTTTAAGAGCCGTGCTCCCATTATAAAGTATGGGAGCACGGTCCGTAAAATAAAAAAAATGAGACCTATTTTTTTCGGCAAGTTTCTACGGCACGGACACCTTCCCGTAAATATACAGGAAGGTGTCTGTCGGCCATAGAAATTAATGGGACCGTAATTACGGGTGATTTTAAGGTCGTGTGCATGGCGTCTATCTGTAACCAGTCCTGCACCAGTGTACACATCACATGACCAGGCTAGATTTGTATCGACTAGAAGCAAAAACAAAGACTCCATGAATGACTGCAAGCAGTGATCTTAACCGTTAGGAAATGATAGAGAAATTATATTGGAATATGCAGAACTTTTTAAAACTCAAAGAATAACATTTATTATGCATTATATATATATATATATATATATATATATATATATATATATATATATATATAAAAGTCAAAAAAATTAACCGTTTTGTGTCTACAGCTCCTATGTAGACTCATATGTTTCCACATTCCCTTACATTTTTCCCAACTTTCTGAGAACTAAGTAAATGTATATTAGGAAGAATCAGCCGACAGATGGAAGAGAGTTTGACTTCAGGATGAGACTACAGAGGGGTTGTTTGTAGTCTGTTACCATGGAGACGCATAGAACTCCAAAAAGCTGAATATACAAATGGTAGATTTAAATTCAGAAGACTATTTGCAAATGAACTTATTTTTTTTTTCATTTCGATTTTTTGTAGTATGTTTTTAAAAATGTTTACATTCCCTTTAAATGGGTTTTCCATGTACATTCCTCATTTTTATTACTTTTGGTGCTTTAGTTCTCTAAAGTTTGACCATCTTCTGTATGACACCTACGCTGCTCTCAGGTGTATGACACCTACGCTGTTGTGAACAAACCATCTGATAGAAAACCATGAAGTGTTCTAATCTACAAACCTATTCAGCTCTGCTACATTTAAACAGGACAGTAAAAGAATATCTATTCAAATCTCTGACCAGCTGAAGATGTCCATCAGCCTAAGCATGGTGGCCCAATGACTAAGACTTATAACATTAGGGTCCTAGATTGAAACCTGACCATGATCAACATCTACAGATGTAGCCATCTTTATCTTGACTCAATGCTTTAAATACAGATGTAGCCAAGTTTTGATAACGTGCTCCGTGGTGATATCACACAACAAAAGCCATTGAATAAGTCGAGTTAAAGTTTCATGACACTGTGTATTTAATGCGTTGAACGTCAAGATAAAGATGGCTACATCTGTACATGTGAATATATAAGACTTATATAGCAGCAGCCTTTAATCCCTCTTTCCTTGCCTGCGGGATCTCTATAAATGTATAGGAACCTCCTCAGTCCCCAAAAGTCCAGCTAGTTTAAAATAGCTTAAAAGTCAAGATAAAGATGGCTACATCTGTACACAGTGGCAAGAAACTTTAACTTGACCTTTTCAACATCTTTTTTTGTGTGATAAACTTGGCTACATCTGTACATGGAGTTTTTATGTTCTCCTCGTGCTTCCTTGGGTTTCCGTCTGGTTCTACATAAACATACTGATGGTCAATCGGCTCTAGTGCAAGTTACAATACAATAGATTGTAAGCTCCTGAGGACAGGCGCTGATGTTAATGACTACAATCTACAGCATTTACAGTAAAACACTACGTCATCTGTTGGCGCTATATAAGCAATAGAAAATAATGGTTTTGAATGGACATCATAGAGGATCAGACTCGTGGTACAAGCGCCAATTATAAATTGTATCTATCATTTCCCCAATTGTATAATGGATGGATTTGCAGAGATTTCTCGTTCCTCTCTGTGTTGTCTAACGCAACGGAGCCAAATTTAAAAAGCAGACGGTAAACAATGGCGCACATTTCTTCATTCAGAGACATTTATCACGCCGACGGTTTTCCCCATAATTACAGTGGGATTTAAAGAATAGCGCACGAAAGTGATTAGAAGCAGATGGAACCGACTTATACACAAACCACGGAAACTAATTCTCCAACTTAATTCTGAGTCTGCGTCTCCGGAAAATATAAATCTTTCTAGCTCGTTAGCCGGAGAATCTTCGCCGAGGTCCCTGACACATGCAAAACAGCGGAGAATTGCCAACATTGTTACCAGGCAGCGATACATTTCCAGGGTAAATGTATCGATGCCTGGTAACAATGTTTCCTCGGCTTTATATTACATTTACATTCAGTCTCCCGCTTTTATGTTCAGCTGTTCTGTGGAGAGAAAAAAAATGAGGACAATATTCGACTAATTCTGTTATGTAAAGGAGACAGTCCGGCTTTATGTTAATCTTGGTATTGTCTGTGCAGTATCGGAAGGACTGTTGAGGTCTCCACCGCCATGCTCCGCATACTGCAGTCAGGACCAGTGGGAGACTTACCCGGATTCATAGAGCAGAGGATATGATAGGGTGCAGATGAGCGGTCTCCAGGCCAAGGTTTACATGAAAGGTCTATGGACCAAGGTTCTGACAGGGTGCGGATCATGGTTCAGATGAGCATTGAACGGGCCAGGAATCAAATGAGCCCAATATGGGCCAAAGCAGAGACCAAGTGTCTACTGGCCTGGGTTCACCCATGAAGAGTATGGAGATGAGCAGTGTATGGCCCAGGGTTTAGATAAAGGGGGTATGGACCGGGGATTAGAGCCGGGTAAGAAATAGGGTTCACATGAGATGTGTATGGACCAAGGTTCTGACAGGGTGCGGATCATAGTTCAGATGAGCAGTGAACGGGCCAGGAATCAAATGAGCCCAATATGGGCCAAAACACAGGCCAACAGTGTACTGGCCCGGGTTCACCCAAGAAGAGTATTGAGATGAGCAGTGTATGGGCCAGGGTTTAGGCAATCAGGGTAACAACCACAGTTCAAGCAATCAGGGTAAGACTCAAGAGTTTGGACAAAAATAGTTTGGGCATGGGTTCTGGCAGGTTATGGGCCAGGCTTCATATGAGCTGTATACAGGTCAGAATTTAAATGAGCAGAGTCTAGACCAACAGGGCACTGGCCAGGGTTAAGATGAGAAGAGTAGAGACTGGTCTCCGATGAGCAGTGTACGGCTCAGGGTTTAAATGAGCAGAGTCTAGACCAACAGGGCACTGGTCAGGGTTAAGAGGAGAAGAGTAGAGACCCGGTCTTCAATGAGCAGTGTATGGGTCAAGGTTTGGAGATGGAGATAAGTAGTAAATGGACCAGGATTTAGACTAAGAGGGTATGGACCAGGGCTTAGGGTACCAACCAGAGTTCAAGCAAGCATGGTAAGAAACAGAAGTTCGGGCGAAAAATTTTGGGCATGGGTTCTGGCGGGGTATGGACCAGGCTTTAGGCGAGCTGTATACATGATTTAAATGAGCAGAGTCGACTTTAGACCAACAGGGTACTGGCCAGGGTTCAGCGAGAAACAGACGGACCAGGGCTCAGTGTACGGGTCAGGGTTCAGGTGAACATGATATGGACCAGGCATTAGATGAGTATCCCTATTCCTCAAACATCAAAATCTCCAGACATATTGATCTACATTTGGTTCGGAGATGGAAAAAATATTTATTTCAGTTAAAGCTTTAATGCCGAGTGCTCAGGAAAGATCAAATTCTTATTCAGAACAAATTACACGTCCCGAAAACATATGATACAAAGTGATAGGACGGATCTCAAAAGTAATGAACGCTGGCTCTAAAGAAGATGAACCACGGATCCAAAATGACATTAGTTCAGGCCAATAATTCTTCATAAATCACCGCAGCATTTTAATAAATATTTATCTCGTTTTCATCTTCTGTCGCGGCTTTAAACAGCTCCCAGCTTGTGAATTATAGTTCAAAACTAATCGATAAATCCTTATTAATTTCATGTATAGTTTGAAAGGGCCGTGTATCACAAGATTTAATTAAGATTAAGGTTCTTGACTTTAGGATTTGGAAATGACAGTAGGGTCAGTTGAAAAAAGGAACAACTGCTTGTTTTATTATTATTATTATTATTTTATTTTTTATTTCTATTATTATTATTATTATTTTATTTTTTATTATTATAATTTTTATTATTGTTTTATTTTATTATTATTATTATTAATAATAATAATATTATTGTTTTTGATTTATCTTATTATTATTTTTTATTAATATTATTATTTTAGTTTTATTATGTTTTACATTTTGTAGGGTTTCTTTCATGTATGAGTATTATTTATTTATTTGGGTTTTAATGCTTAGGATCCAGCCTGTTAATGTCTTAATGATATGAATTATTGTTTTTGTGGTTTTTTTTTAAGCTTTTTCATCTTCGCATTTCAAGAGCCATAACCTTTTTATTTTTCCACCAGAACCATTGTGGAGTACATATATTTAATTGACCAGTTTTTAACCAATATTTTTTGGGTGGGTTGAATAAAAACTGCAAATCTCCCAACGTTGACATTTTTAAATTTAATGCCGTGTGCTGTGCGGAATAAAAAAATTAAGTTATCTTTATTCGTCGGGTCGTTACAATTGCATCGGTACCTAAAATGTCATTTTTTTGAAGGGGAACCACTTTTAAAAAAATATATTGTTTTTTTCAGGAAAAAGGATAGTAACCCATAGTAACCCCCTCCGTCTGTCAATCACCTTAGATGCTGTGGTTGCTTTTGACCATGGCATCTAAGGGGTAAACCGCTGGCAACAAGTATCTCCGATCCCGGCAGTAGCGGCAGGAGTCAGGCTATAAGAACTTTGCTTCTGTTGCTGATCTTGTGGGTACAGTGACATTACCCACGAGATCCAAGTGACAGATTTACCCGTCACAATGCAGGAACTAGCACCCACGCATGGCGAATACATCGGTCATTGGTTGTGAAGGGTTAAAGGAGCTATCTCATGAAGATATCAGGTGATCGTCGTGGGTCTGGGTTCAGAAACCCGGCCATCAGCTGTTATTCAGAAACCCCCCACAGACAGCAAGTCATACATTTGCTCTGCAGCCTCCACTATATACTATATGGTGTTGTAGCAATTCAAGTGAATGCGCCACCATGTAATACATTTTCCAGCCAGGTCTCCCAGAGTGAGAGCCACTCTTTGTTAACAGCTCTCTCCTCCAGCTAATAGAGGGGGCACTTGAATAGAGAACTGCCCCTCTGTGATGTCCATGAGCCCTAACAAGACATACGGAAGGGGTTGTCTTGATAGAGACATTAATTATACAGCTGGATCCCCCAAGGTCTCTGGATACTGAGATAACCAGAGTTTGTTTTCTTCAGACTTATTTAACTACCAAGCAAAATTGTCATAGGCCACCTGAGCATTATTACAAATATTCTCCCACTGTTATAGGGGTCATCTGTGGTTTAAGCAGGCGGTAATGGGGAAAATGTGGCTTGTGCAGGCTGTAGTGGTGCGTCTGTGAGTAGTGAAGTTAGTAATAGGGCATTTGTGGCTTGTGCAAGCTGTAATGGGGCATCTGTGGCTTGTGAAGGCTGTGACCGGGCATCTGTGGCTTGTGAAGGCTGTGACCGGGCATCTGTGGCTTGTGAAGGTTGTGACAGGGCATATTTAGCTGCTGCGGGCAGTAGCAGAGCATCTGTGGCTAGTGCAGGCTGTAATATGGCATCTGTGGCTTCTGCAGGCTGCAATGGGACATATGTGGCTGGTGTAGATTGTAATAGGGCATATGTGGCTATTGCAAGCTGTAACAGGGAATGTGTGTCTTCTGCAGACTGTAAAAGGACATCTATGGCTTCTGCAAGTTTTAACAGGGCATCTGTGGCTTGTGAAGGGTGTAACAGGGCATTAGTGGCTTCTGCAGGCTGTAATGGGGCATATGTGGCTGGTTCAGACTATAATGGGGCATCTGTGACATGTTCAGGCTGTTGCAGGGCATCTGTGGCTGGTGCAGACTGTAAAAGGACATCTATGGCTTCTGCAAGTTTTAACAGGGCATCTTTGGCTTGTGAAGGGTGTAACAAGGCATTAGTAGCTTCTGCAGGCTGTAATGGGGCATTTGTAGCTGGTTCAGACTATAATGGGGCATCTGTGACATGTTCGGGCTGTTGCAGGGCATCTGTGGCTTGCATAGACTGTAAACAAGGGCATCTAACTGGCGCAGGCTGTAAAGAGGAGCATCTGAAGCTGGCACACTGGGAATGTCAGTGCATATTCTCAGGAACATTTAGATCAAGAATAACACAAATAACTTTCTTAGTGCACCCTGCGCTCTGCACCCTAATGCTCTGTCCGGCAATATGTGGCACTGCATTGCTCCTAGGGGGCAGGTCCAGTTAATCAGGGGTTGGTAGATCACTTGATCATAAGAGTAGCATGCAATCCATTATATCTAATATGTATGGCAGCACCTCCTCTCCATAGTGCTGAATTTTCATATAAAATCTACATTCAGAGCGTCATGGGATATTTAACAAAAGCATTTGACAAACTCAATCATTTTACAAGGAAAATCCAGCTCCTTGTGTTATTAAATCAAATTATTATTACCATAATAAAATTACACCAATCAATATAACAACCCAGCAATTATACTGCGGGTAGAGCAGCCAGGAAATGAGTGAATGTATAAAGAAATGGATAACAATAGCAGTTATACAAACAAAAGCAGATTTTCCCTCTAATTTAGCCTCTCAGGCGGCCGTTACTACATGAGCAGACGTTGGACGAGCTTTATCAAACCCAACTAATCTTACAACAGCCGTGTCATTGAACAGCTTGACTTCCTCTGGCTTTTCTACAATGGACAACTGTGTCCCGGACATTGCAAAAAACATAATTTTATATACGTTTAATATAATGACTTGCCCCGAGTCACTGGTGAGGGAGGGGGGCTGTTTGTCTCACTGAGGGATTCTATGTAACGAAGCAAATAATTGAAAAACAAGGACTTTGTTGTATTCTCACAAAACATTAATAACTCAAGTCAAAATGTCATTTTTCAGGAAGCACCAGGCATTGGCACCAGTATATTGCAATTTCATATATTGTGTTGAGTCTGCAAAATACAGAGAATTTTTCTTTTCTTTTTTTAAATTAATTTCCCGCAGAGATTTTCTTGCCATTCTTATTTAGCTTTTACTTCTGGTAAGTAAAGTTTTGTATCTGGTCTATTCAAGCCTATAAGAAACTGACCAGTTCTGTACTGCCCAGAAGGGCTCGATGAGGTCAACCTTTCCCAGAAGATTTATAAAATAATCAACTAAAGTCAACCAATGTGGATTCTCATTAGTTAAGATAACATGCTATCTTTTGCTTCTGAAGGGTTTGTCTCGTGATTAGGATTATTTTTTTAAATTTATTTTTAAAGGAAAGAACCTGCACGAAATTAAAAAACATTGCCACAATATACTTACCTTCAAAAATCACGCTATGTCCCCCACAACCATTCTCCGTGACTCCCAGGTGCTCTCTAGATCTCTGTGAAGCGTATGACATCACAAGGCCATTTCCTCCAATAGCAGCCATGGACGACGCACCCCTCTAGGCAAAAATTGGACAGAGGCCGGTTACATTGTAAATTGTGACTCCATTCCAAACTATTTAAAGGCTGTAGTCCCCAATTTTCTAACACAATTTTTTCAGATCATAGGGTTCTCTGATTCAAATAGATTTTATTGGAGCATTGTTCATGTATTAATGGCCATTGGTCTGCAGTGAATATTTATACAGATGTGCCCACCATTAACTTTTCTTGAATTTGGTTTTGGACTTCAATTTCGCATGAAACCAATTTAATACAATATCACGACCAGGGGCATAACTAGGAAAGACTGGGACCAAGAGCGAACTTTTGACTGGGCCCCCCCTCCCCTGGGTGCCACACACAGCCCCCCTTGTAGACATTGTAATATCCCCCTTGTAGATAGTGCCCTCCTTGTACACAGTGCCATGCAGCCCCCCCTGTAGATAGCGCCATAAAGCCCCCTGTAGATAGTGCCATTCAGCCCCCTGTAGACAGTGTAACACCCCCTTGTAGATAGTGCCCCCCTTGTAGACAGTGCCATGCAGCCCCCCGTGTAGATAGCTCCCTCCATCTCTCCCTAACATATAAAACAAAAAACTTTATACTCCCCTAGGCCCCATTCCCACGACGAACGGAGCTTCTACACAAGCCTCCTCAACGCCGGCGGGATCCCTGCGTAGACCGGCGTGATCCAGTGACTTCATCACACCAGCCTGCGCAGGTATCCCGTCCCTGTGCCTGATAGGCTGCAGGCCGAAAGGCTTGTAGCCAATGGCAGAGCAGGGAGATACCTCCCTTCCCTGTCATAATGTTCAATAATATCTGTGAACACGGATACTATTGAATGTGGTGTCGCTATGGCTATAGCAACCATAGCGGCTGCTAATGGCACCACCTGGCATTGGGCCCCTTGACGGCGGGTGGCACATGCCCCCTCATGCCGCTGGCACCGTAGCAGCCACAATGGATGCTACAGGGGTAGTTACGCCACTGATCACGACACGCTTGTAGAAAGGGGAAACAATTAGCTCCACCACATTTTCTTAAACTTTCAAGATACAAGGTATTCTTCAGATTAAGAGCCGCGCTCCTCTCCCACTCCAGTGTTGGGGGTCTTGTGTGTTTTACAAATGTTGTTGAGACTATGCCTTAGAGGATGTGATATTGAGCTTGAAATAAGTTGTGTTTAACGTAAGTTAGGAAGACGTCAGCCTGGGATAAAAAAAAAAAATTTTTCATAGAGGATTTGAGAAAAAAATTTGAATCCAGTGCTGGGAGATAAAATATATATATATATAATCCATGGAGTTATTTTAAGGCTCAGTCAGGTAATGTTAAAAGGCAAGGGCGGAAAGGGTCAAGAGATGTAGATGGAAGCTAAGAAAAAATGGCAAAAAAACATCAGGGGAGATCATATTTATCTCTTCGGGGAATTCGAAATGAAAGGGGTGACCCCACCATCACACATCAGCAGCACAAAATGCACCAGTTGAGAAAGGAACCACAATTAGATGCCTACAGGGTCATCCAAATGGGCAAAAACAATGAGTAAGTTAGAAGAACATGCAAGGACCTGAAAAAGTGAGTGGCATAGTTATAGGGTGTGTGGAGGTAATAGTCAAAGCCTGGCCCTGCTACCTGTAGAGGGTCAAAAACCCCTCTGGTAGATAAGAAGACGGCCGTACTGTAAATGGAACCTGGTGGATGGGTGGAGATTTTGTATTAGGGCCCATGGGCTTGAAGCCGAACATCTCTAGACCACTTTCAGGAGGACTCCTGAGATACAGATGCCGCGTTGGTTACTGATCTCAACATTTTCTCCGCTTAGGGTCTCCTCATACAGCTGGCTCTAGCGCATGATTATTAATAGCCAACCTGGATTAGATCTTCTTGTACTTACAGGAGTAATTCTAATCCAGATTCCCGGGCAGTTCATGACACTTATACTTGGAAGAAGCTGGATTGGAGAAATCTGTACAACACTACAGAGCAGGATCCTACATACTTAAGATCTGTAGGTCTCTAAAGGGTCTTTTTAGAGAAACATAAAATCTGGCCATAGACATGATGGAGGAAACCGGGATCGGACCGGTTGATTTTCAGGCCTTTCAAGCCTATTGTTACCCATGGGCCAAAAGGTGCCCGGGAGAAGCCTATCCTTGCTCCTGCCATAGGTGGACAACCCAAATGGACATGTGTATGGAAGAACCTGGAGAGATAGCTATTAGCCAAAATTTAAGAGAAGGTGGTTGTCACGCCTAACTTTGCCAGAACGGAACCAATTTTATTAAATTGCTCATTACGTTCCAGTAGAGGGTTATTCATTATTTCTTGTAGTAGGGTCATGGTTGAGTTTGGGGCCAGATGGAGTCTTCACAATGTACGTTTGCTTGTGCATTTTGCATATTTGTCATTGTAAGGAGAATTATTGATGATCCAGTGGTCAAAATAGGCGGTACACGAGCAAACAATACTGTCTGTGTGTAGCCTATAACCTTCAGTTGCGTCTGTTCTCCCCACAAACAACAGAGTCTATAGACGGAGAACAATGCCATAGAGTCTTGTACTTTGTTTCCACTGTTTATTGTGTGGTGCATCAATTATATCTGTGTGGTAGGAGGCAGCATCAACCTCTCGTCCCCAGTTACATGCATTAAGGAAGATCATAGATTGAGAAAACCCTTGAAGCGCGTCAAGCAAATATCATTTTCCTAATGCCGGCATCGTACAAGCAAAAAATGTTCTGTCTACTGTATGACTCAATTTGACCACGACTTCTCCGATGATCATTACCACCCAGAAGGAGACGTGCTCAAACCTCCATTCACCTTCCATCGATTTCTAAGTAAGCGGAAACACCCCACCAGCATAATAAGTCGTTTATCCCCCAATGAAATCGCAGTTTACAGGCCCCCAGCTATAATGTATTAGTTATTCATCATCCTCTTAATGAGACAGGACGTTTCAACAAGAAAGTCATTAGAGCACAAGATTAAGTACAGACACTTCCGCTGTAATGTAAGGAGGGACGTTGTGGAGCGCACATCTCCACGTCATGGACACGTGTGGCCGCCCACGTACAAACACAGACTCTCGGATTATCAGGGGATGGGATTGAACTGGGTCCCCCTTTAGTTTGCCCTAAGAAGTCTTTAATAATTGAAGAACTGTAGTTTAACACTATGAAATGAATGCATTGGGTATTTAAGAAGCCCCAGCTCCTTCTGCGCAATTAAGGTGATACATATGATGAGACGCCCCCCGGCTGTAGAGGTGGCATTGCATCTCTGTTACATGGCACACATTTACTCAGGGTGTTATACCAATGTTGAATGTGTTTAGTTCAAATTTATCATATGCACAAGACTAAATGAGAGTTACAGATATAGCAGAGCTGAGTGTGTCATTTGGCAAAGTTCTTACTATTACGAGATTTTGGATTTGGGTAAAGCTATCTCCAGTATTTCATTATGGTATTACTGACAGGAAGTCCAGAATAATATATGCTCACTACTAGTCCTTCGAACCTCCATGGATGCTATACATAACTCTAGTGGCCCTTCTATTGGCTTCTAACTTTACCTTTAGTGTTCCTTTAACTATGGACAGGAAGTAGCTACATGAGATATGGCCTTCTGGTCACCCGGTCACCCAACTGTGTACACAAATACTTCCATGCTCTCTTCTCCCCCACTTCTTTCTGCATGGCTGTAAACTGATTGTACATACCCCTGGGCTTTCTGTGCCTCTTTGGATAAGTCCACAAGTGAGTGGCGGCACATTTATATAATGGTAGAAACGTCCGCATGAATGCACACATTCCTCCAAGAAGCTAGCTATGCATTTGCCTCCTTTTAGACTTTACATTCATTTCAATGGGCACAGCCAAAATTGTTAGAACACTGCCCCCTGTAGAGAGAAACATAAATCTGTTTAGAGAAAAAAATATATATTTACCGTTTTTTTCTATCTGCATATTCCTACTAATCCCAGTTTTCATGACCTTCACGGTATTTATACATGCTGATTTCTAAGGTAGATGTCCATATAATGCTGGCGCTACAGATCTCTACAGATTAAACATGGGAAGTGTCAAGGACAATCCCCAAACAGCAAAGAAGGAAGTTCTAGATCTCCTCTCGGAGCAGCTTCATCATTCACAACATGAGGCGCGACCTTAAACACTCGCCGTGAGTCACAAACCTTGAAACATTCTATACATCTTACTGTTTGGTAGGAACAAAAGGCGGATTATTTTTGTAAACAAGGTTTTGTTCTTTTGTGCTTTCGCCGAGAAGTCAATTCCTTGTTTTGTTAAACTTATTACATTTTTATACGTGTTAAGTATTGCAGCAGAGGTGACATGATTGTATATTTAACCAGTTGTGTATCCACTTCATCTATGGATACATAGCAATATTCTGGAGACTCTCAACATGCTTCAAAGGCACCTCGTCAGGGTTTTCCTGTGACACCCGTGGCCGAGGACCATCGGGATTACTCACCCACCGACGGCCGCAGCCATGGATCAGTGAGCGATGGTCCGCATCTCCACCTCCGGAGACGCCAGCGTCCCGTAGGATGCGCGCACACGCTCGTGCCCGGCCTTAAAGACCACTGAATAGTATGTTAAATTAGCTCATGATCACACTGGACTATAAGAAGGGCCCTGCCCCTTCTCTCTTTGCCTGAGCGTTGTTGTGTATACCGGTGTTAGTCTTTGCAAATTGTCCCTTAGTGTTTTCCAGTTCCCAGTGTTCCCATTCCTGCTACCTGTATCCTGTCTCCCGTGCTACCTTGTTCCTGTGCCGAAGAGAGTGGGAGTCGTGTTGTGCCGTATATTACGCCTGCTGTGTCTGCCTGCTGCCAATGTCCCATCCGAGCCTGCCATCGCCATTGTCTGTATTGCCACAGGTACCCTTATTCGAACTAAAGACTTTCCTTGGTATCCTGTTTGGACAGCGGCTATCCCGCTACGGCGGTACAGCCCAGTGGGTCCACACACTCACCATGACATTTCCATTCATGGATCCACCACCAATTCCACCACCAAGTTGTCTTGTGAAATGTCTCAAAAATGTGAAAAATTATTGGGTATAAGTCTGTCAATCCGCATTGAAAGAAGAATTCAGACATATCATTGACACATATCAGAAAATAGATCTTGAAGAGGTCGATGAGTTGGAAGATTTACTCTTCCCCAAAACGAAAGGTTATGCCATTCTCTGAAAAACATTTGAACCTCATGGACCTCCACCAATGTTATCTCTTCAAGTATTGTAATAGAATACTACAGATGTGTCTCTAAACCGAACATATCCGGAGATGTATGGCATGACAAACATGTAAAAAAAAAATATACCTCTGACAGATCCAATCCGTCAACCATACGTTGCCCATAGATTTCTATGATTAAAAAAACGTCTATTTTTAACATAACGTGTGCATTATTTTTACTGGATGACTGTGACGGATGCCTCTGACAGACACTATCCATCCAAGTTAAGGCTGGACACATCTAAAATGACGTTTTGGTATGTCAACAATCATCTGGTCTATCAGAAGATGATGCTGGTGGTAGTCCATTAGCTAAATCTCAAAGTATTTCCCCAAATGAGGGGCCCAATGTCTGGATGTTTGGGTTGAAAATAATTTTTATGGCAACTTTCCACATGCTTCAAATACAACTGGACAGGATTTTTGGTTTATGGACCTTCACCAATGTCCATTGTTATATGTCTCGTATATATTACAGAATATTGGGTGTCTGTGGATATTGGAGGTCTGTATTGTCTATGAATCAAAATTGAAAGGGGAATTACAGGTTAAACCATCTTCTGAAATATCCGTGACACATTAGAATATTGTGTTGGTAAGAGTCCATGAGTTGGAAGCTCCATTGTTCTCCGGAAGGTTGCCATTGTTATACTTGGAAAGCTTTTGGATCCTTGTGTCACTGTTTTGGAGATTCCAATTGACAGAAATCTCTGTCAAGCACCTAAGGGCCCTTTCACACGGGCCAATTATCAGGAAAATGAGCGTTTACAGAACGCTCGTTCCCGATCTTTGCCCTGTGTAAACGGGGCAACGATCAGCCGATGGAGGAGTAAACGCTCGTTCATCGGCTTATCGTATCGTTTATGTTGCAGAAAATATTATCATTGTCGGCAGCACATTTCCCTGTGTATACACATCTCCCTGTGTATACAGAGAGACGTGGTGCCAACATGATAGAAATGTATGGTGACGAGCGATCGTAGTAACAAGCGCTCATTCCCATAAATAAATCCTTGGAGAAAGGAGCAAACGAGCACCGATCAACGAGCCAAAATTGTTACGGACAAAATTAGACGGTGTAAAGGGAGCCTAAAGGGATATATGTAAATCTAATTGACATCCACCAATATGGAATATTGCGGACAGGGCTGTGAATCCATATTAAAAGGGATATTACACTTTATATCGTCTTTAGACATATCAACGACACATCAGAAGTTAGTTCTGGTAGGGGACCATGAGCTGGAATGGCCACTATTTCACAAAAGTATAGAAGATGCAGCACCTGGTAAATAACTGGACTCCTACGTTGCTGTTTTGGAGATTACTTGATACAGCAACCTCCAAAAAGTATTAAATGGATCTACCCAAGACACGATGGTCTCCACCAATATTACCTTCTAAGGATCCTCTTACACAGCCGGACATGGGCCGTGTAAACGAGCATCAATCAACAAGACAGCTCATTGAGCGGCACTCGTTTGCTACTTTCACAAGGAGCTAGTATGGGGACGAGCGCTCGTTACGCCGAACTTTCATCCCAACACATTTCCATCATGTCGGCAGCACGTCTCCCGGTTTACACACCAAGATGTGCCGCGGACAACGAGAATATTTTCTGCTGCAGTTTGCACAGGGCCGTGATAGGGAACGAGTGTTAATATAAACGCTCATTTGCCCAATAATTGGCCCATGTAAAAGGGCCTTAAGAAGCCTAAAGGAGTTCTCTGGGACTTAAACATTGATGGCTTATCCTTAGGATAAGTCGTTAATGTTATCAATGACAATCCGATTTCCTTAAATCGCCGCGAATCAGCACAATGAAAGGGCCACTTAAATGGGACTGAAATGAACAAGCTACAATACCAGACACAGCCACCCTCATGGATGAGCCAATGTGTCTACGTAAACAATGAAGTGGATATAGCACTCACAAAAGTTCCATTGTGCTGATTGAAAGGGATTGAAAGAGGTCGGACCCCCACCAATCAGACATTTATGGCCTATCCTCCAATTCTTAAGTCCCAGAGAGCCCCCTTAGGTTATGTGTCAGAATATTAATTAAGCATGGGCATGTCTACAATCATCTGGAAAATAAGAAGATAATGGTACCAGTAGTCCATGACATAGAACTAAAACCATTCCCCCAAATTAAGTGATTAATGTCTGGAGCCCTTTGTGTTGGAGATTTTAACTTCAACATTCATCTTGTCATGGTTTCTGGTTTAAGGACCTCTACCTGTTAGGAAACACCTAATCCTTTAAAGATCTCCATGACTACTGTTCTGGCTTCTGTGTGGTTCTGGGTTTTCCTTGAGCCTATCTCTTTTCTCCATCTTTCTGCCTATCAGATTTGGTTTAGTATTTATACTGGTTCTTCTCACTCAATCTTTGCTTGTGATTTTCCTTACCTTCTGGTGTCTTGATCAAGCTTCTGACTAAACCCCAGACTTTTGGACTACTTGGAATACTGACCTCAGCTTGTCTCTCGTTAACCCCTTGTTTGCCAATTTTGATTATCTATTCCCGGCTGGCTTTGACCTCTGCTTTACCTGGTTTCCACTTGCTTATTGATTTAGATTTTCTGTTTAACCACTGGCTGTCTGGTTTCCTGTTTAGGTTTGCCCGCATTGCACCTCTTATCCAACATTGAACTCTGCTAAAACAGAATGGGTTCTATGCAGCAAAAACCATCCCACCTTGCGATGGGCTCTGGCGAATACCATGGAGTAGCCTTAGACTCCGTTGATCAAAGTTGTGGTGAATTTGAGGTTGCGTTTATATGCACGCTCTCTCCCAGCAGTCTCCAGCAGCCTTTGGGGAATCGCTGTCCTCGCAATTCCATAACATCACCAATGGATAACTCAATGATATGTTAGAATATTGATGGAGGAAATGTCCACTAATCTGGTCATGTGATGATAAATACACTGTACAGGAGGAACAAGACATCTATTCTACAGATCTTAAGACATCCATTCTGCAGATCTTAATATTTTTGGATCCATCTCGACAAATACTTTTAGAATTATAAGAATGACTTGGTCAACAATTCTGTGCGGCTTGGTACAATATTATCCATAATGTGTCTTAATACTATAAAACAGTCGCCTGGTTAATATGAAATGCAAATAATCCCATTTGCTAGCGATTCACAGCGGTTCTCCGTTCTCACAACTCTGGTCTTTTATTGAATCCCCGTTGAGAAATTACTGCCAAGACCCTCAAATTCTCATACAATGGAACCAACAAAAAGAAATCCCATATAGAGCAGCATTTATAGCCCTGCGTGTAGCCTGAATAAAACATAAAAGGCCTACATATTACTGTACTCATACTCCAGGCCCGAAAATTATAAAGGGCTGCAAAATACAAAGTCATGTATTTAAAGTCAAGAGCGGAACGTTAATGGGAACCCTGCTTAGCCAAGTTAAGTCACTTTTTTTTTTATTTGGGAGAATATTTTAAGTTGATTTTATGCTTTATTTTTTACCTTTTTAAAGACGTCTAAAGAATAACTTGAAAAATACAAAATAAATAAATTTTGACGCTTTGGTGAAAAAAAACAAAAAAATAATTATAAATAAAAAAAAATAATTGTTCTCTATATTACTACTAATTTTTGGGAAATAAATGAAGGCATAAAATAAAAAGAATCTGCTAATTCAGTTTGAAATTAAAGTAAATTGAGTTTCTAACCCCCTAAGGTGTAAAAAAAAATACATTGCGTGTAAATGCGCAAGATGTCTGTCTCAATTTGCTCCCAAAAACGTTCGTACTTGCCGTGCGCCAGATTTATTATGTCTTTTAGACACTTTTTGAACCCATAGCTTTGAAAAGCATCTAGAAAAAAAAAGGTGGGACTTAGTAGAAAAAGGGGGTGGTTTAAAAATTCCAAAATGTTGACCCAAAATAAAATAAGTCAACCAAGAGGTGGAGTAAGAAAGAGACGAGTGTCCAACGTGTCAAGCTAGATGCGCCAAATTTATTATAGAACACATATTTCCGGCCTGGGTCTAGCTGTAAGATGTCTAAAGACAGTAATAATAAATCTGCCCCATTGTTTTCTGCCAAACCCTTGGAAGGGGGTATTTTAGAAAACATAATTATGTTCTCCGATATCCCGTTGACCATGTGTCTAATTTAGCAACTATCCAGCTTTAGGGATGGGGTAGCATGACACCTGAGACGAGATGCACAGAGGAAAGGGGGCTCCATAGGAGAGATTAAAATGGGGTCCCTATTTGGTACTAGTTGACATCATCACACCCCTAACCACCATGGTCAAGAGGAATTGTTGCCGGATTGCCCCCATTATCCATACCATGATCTTCAAATTGATTCCCCACTCTTGTTTTCTAACATTGTGGGGTGAGGGGATCTCTGCACAGGTTCTAACCATGCATTAAAGTAATTGATGCAGTCAACCGGGGTTACATTCATCAACGGGGGCTATAATCATCAACCGGGGCTATATTCATCAACCGGGGCTATATTCATCAACCGGGGCTACATTCATCAACCGGGGCTATATTCATCAACCGGGGCTATATTCATCAACCGGGGCTACATTCATCAACCGGGGCTACATTCATCAACCGGGGCTATATTCATCAACCGGGGCTATATTCGTCAACCGGGGTTATATTCGTCAACCGGGGCTATATTCGTCAACCGGGGCTATATTCGTCAACCGGGGCTATATTCATCAACCGGGGCTATATTCATCAACCGGGGCTACATTCATCAACCGGGGCTATATTCATCAACCGGGGCTATATTCATCAACCGGGGCTACATTCATCAACCGGGGCTATATTCATCAACCGGGGCTACATTCATCAACCGGGGCTACATTCATCAACCGGGGCTACATTCATCAACCGGGGCTATATTCATCAACCGGGGCTATATTCGTCAACCGGGGTTATATTCATCAACCGGGGCTACATTCGTCAACCGGGGCTACATTCATCAACCGGGGCTATATTCATCAACCGGGGCTATATTCATCAACCGGGGCTACATTCATCAACCGGGGCTATATTCATCAACCGGGGCTATATTCATCAACCGGGGTTATATTCGTCAACCGGGGCTATATTCGTCAACCGGGGCTATATTCGCTTTCTCCAGGGGTCCCATATCATACATAGGGGCTGCCTCTTTAGTATGTAAAGTAAGTCATTGCATGAGAAGTCTAATGAATTTCAAAAAGGGGTCACTGAGTTAAAGACAACTACAGGAATAATCCAAACGAGATTTATGATTCCTGTGGGTGGTCAGGGGGCACCTGACTTGATCTAAAGGGTCTTTTAATGACTTGACAACAACAGTGATTCCTTAAGCAACAGGTGAACCATCAATTACTAAATAGGGGTTTTCCAGGGGAAAATTAATTAATGGGCTATCCAAAGGACCCACGGGACCCTCACAATCTGAAAAATGACAGGACTGTGAGCCTCTATGGAGCACATATGAATGAGTTGCTGTGTCTGGACAAACAATATAGGGTCCGACGTCCGCAGCACACGCTGGAGCCCCTTCGTACTGCTGAACGTGGGGTCCTAAAGACTGGACCGCCACCGATCACACTTAAAATAAACCATTAATGTTTTTACACGTTAAACCCCTTTTAATTCCTACATATAGAGGACTATTATGTTACACTACTAAGTACTTTCCAAGGTTCTGCGGCTGGATTATAATCCCCATTGTCCACCATGGAAGACAGAGAATAATGGGAGTTGTAGCTCCTGCTGAGCAGTCCTTGCAATGTAATAGCTCCTTGCTATTGTTTACCAGTCCTAATAGTAGGGCACCGGCTGCCCCTCTATCTCCGCCTTTAGTTGGTGGTAGTTGAGCGCAGAGGGTCGGCTTTTCTCGTCCTAATCCTTGTCACAGTGCATTGTAATTTGTATGTGTTATTATTTGTGTGCGTCGG
>NC_134688.1:475778214-476028214 GCF_050947455.1 Rhinoderma darwinii
TATCATAAACAGGGAACTTGCATCCCGCACATTTCATACAATCGCAAGTGTAAAATAGAGCAATGCATCACACAGACATCTGTGCAGAGATCTCTTCTGTTGATCCATCACTTCCTGCAGAAACTGGAGGGCATCACTGAGGGCAATATATCAATCAGGGCAGAGTAACTGTGTGCGAGGGAACATTAGTATTCTCCTATTTATACATTGGGAATATGGTGATTAACTCTTCCTGTGTGAGAATCCTGAATACTGCAGGGAATGGGACTATGGAAATACGTAGAGGAATATAGCAAAATCCAATTGTCTCCTGTATGGATATGGATATCTGTAGAAATTATGATATTCTTTCCTTTCATATATCAACACATTGTACAAAACCAAAATGCTGTAGGTTCATTTTCTGAGGCTGGCATGACACATAGCCAAGGGCATACATATAATCATTAAAGACCATTTAATTGCTATCGGGCCCTAGGAGAGAGGAGTCTCAACCCTGATTGGACCCATCCACATTTTTAATTGGGTGGTGGGATCCTGTTCTGGACGCCTCTCTCGACCCTTGGGTGGAAAATTGCCCCAAGAGTCATAAAACGGGGAGTGAAAGGATAAAAATATACCAGGTCTTTCTGCTCTGGTTAGGCAAAACTCAACACTACACTGTGGGGCCAATTAAATGTTTTGCTATAAGCCCCCTCTCTTTAATGTACTTGTAACCACTGTATGACAATGAAATTGTAGCAAGAACCGCTACATAATGGGTCACGTGACTTGCATAAAAGATCTAGATCTGAACACCGGTAGGTAAGAAGGAAACTGGGACTTCAACATGTGATCCTGATTGCTGAACCAAAGCCATACAATGTGACTGTCACATGATTTAAAACTACATGATCAATCAATCAGTGTCTTATGTACATCTGTCTCTGGGTAACCACCAATATGGCTGCCATTAAAGCTTTCCCCAAGGTTTTTACAAAGGATTTAGATCTGCATACTTAAGCAGGGGCGGGGCATGTTAAACTAGACTGATTGGTCAATCATTGCTCTTAGGAAGAAGAATGACAACCCCTGTAGGAGCTATTATGACAGTCAATGATATAAGGGTTGACAGTTAAGCTGCTACAAAACTAGACAAAATAATCATTAAGGGCTCTGAGAAACCCGATAAGAGTTGTAATGGCAGCCATATTGGTGGTCAACCAGCTTTATAAAAAAACAGATGCTAAAAGTCAGGAAAAAATGTCGTATAATGTATTTGAAGGTCACTTTTTGGGGAATCCTAGAAAAAAACCAACCCTTAAAGCAGCACTTTACCTGCTGGGGGCGCCTGCGTTCTGATGACCTGACTGCCCTGATCAGGGTTTGGTTGATAACCCCTGCGGCCAGCCTGTGTTTTTTCTCCTATTTGCTCACACAGCTGCCAGGGGACATATGGTTGGAATAATATCAAGGGAAATGAATTGTGCTGAAGCTCGGAGACGCGTTTCGCTATTATCCACACTTAGCCGATTACAAGCTCAGGTGTATGCGCCTCCCAAAGAAGAGGCAGTAAATGAGTCTGATCCATTATGAGCAGGTCTGGTGCTTTCATTATGAGTTATATAAAGTGATAAAATCTCAGTGTAAAGCGGGGTATTGGCTGCCTGCGGCTTCCCGATTATGTAACGCTTTACCATTTACTATCTCCTACATAGCCGCCTCTGTTTACTTGAGCTCCTTCCTTCCAAGTATCCAACCTACTTGCTTAATCTAGCTTCCATCTTAGATGGTGTCTGCTGGCACAGCCTGGACAGACTCCAAATCCTTTGCCATTGACACCCATTTTCCCGCACTCTGTTTGACTCCCATATAATATAGAGATAAGGTGCTAATAAAAATATGGAATGTGGTTCTAAAAAATACATTGAATTTACAGTCTATGGGGTCTCCCCACAACAACCACTTCTGAATATGAAGTCTGATGGGACGACCCAGGACTTAAAGGGTATTTCCACTTTCTATAAAAAATAATTGTATTAACATATTTTTCTGCAAGCCTTATCATAATCTTGATGGTCAAGTATCCCTGCAAAATTAGTTTGATTTTCCTTTTAAATATTCGTCCAGATATAATAAACTTTTTCCACTGTAGATTTGGATTTGTTTGGACTTTGTTGTGGATTTTGCTATGGATTCCACAGCGGAAAATCTGCGTCATTTCCACAACAGAATGGGTATGCTGCAGATTTAAAAATGCCCTGATTTCTGCGCTGATTTATTTATTTTTGCTACATGTGAATGGGGGTGACAACCCCTGTGGGAGAAGTAATTGTGGCCAAATTGGTCGTCATTCAGCTTTTCAAGAAGAAAGAGGAGGAATAAGGAATTTATATTTGTTGGGGGGGGGGGGCAATATTTTTTATTCTTCAATTGGCCTTATTTAATAAAAAACAAGAACTTTGAGCGATAGTTGTGCTGGTTTTATAGATATTTGTTCATAATCTTAGTAATGATTCTTGGTCTCTAGTGAATTACGTACACTTACAAAAGGCCAGACCGGACCCCAAAAGTAATCAGACCCCAGGCCAGACCTCTAAATTAATCAGACTCCAGACTAGACCCATAAATTAACTCAAACCCCAGACCAGACCACTAAATTATTTCAGACCCCAGACTAGACCCATAAATTAATTCAGACCCCAGAGTAGATACCTAAATTAATTCAGACCCCAGACTAGACCCATAAATTAATTCAGACCCTAAAATTAATTTAGATTCCCAAACTAGACCCCTAAATTATTTCAGACCCCATACCAGACCCCCTAAATTAATTAGAGGGAAAGAAAACGCCTCCTTACACTCACCACTCCTCGCTCCCCGGCCTCTTCAGCTCCGGGCGCCGCCCGCCGCACATTGGTTGCTGAATGATGTCAGGACATGGTGCGGCAAGAGCGAAAGAGGCCCGGGTAGCGACAAGTGGTGAGTTTTTACAGCCACGCTCACTGTCTACAATCCTGGTTCAGGGGTCCATCAGCCTAGTAGCCATGAAGCAGGGTGCCCCTTTGGAAATGTGTGCCCTGGGCAATAGCCCAGTTTGGCCTCTGTAATGCTGGCCCTAAGCAGGGGACTCTATGGAGATGTGAAATCTGACTCTAGAAAAAGCCAGCAGAATTGAGACTGGAATAGAGAATTAATCAAAGTGAATCTGTACTGTAGGCTATATAAGTGACCGGACACTGCATATTGGGATTGGTAAGCTCTTGGTCAACTTTAAAAGTGCTTTGACATCAATAGACTCGGGTGTAAACTCTACATCTCTGATAATTTAAAGTAAATGCTCTGCATAAGACACTGATCCAGAAGGGGATCCATGAGGATGTGAAGTCAGAGATCCAGCAAAATAGAGACTGCAGCTCTTTGTATTACACAGGTGGATCCTCAGTTTAGATAGAACTGAACACTGCAGATTGTGACTGGTAAACACATGACGGACTTGCATTAGTATAAGCGCCCTGCCATAATTAGAGACTTCCTTTGCGCCTATGGGATCAGTTACTATAATTTTAGTTCCTTGTTTCCTTTATTTCCTATCGACTGCTGCAGATATTATTTTTTTTCCGCCACTTCTGAGATTGATCGCGTCAATCTCTATGCCGCCGAGTCTCAAAGCCTTTCTCATTCCACCTACAACGGGAATCAGCGATGACACATTGGACCAGCCTCCGTGGCACCGGGTATAAAAATCCTTTTTTTTTTCCTGCCGTCTCCTCTGATTTGTTTCGCTGCCTTTATTGTTGATCGCTTTATAAGGTTGTGATTTGCACATTTTTCTTTGACATTATAGAACTTTTTACATATCGAGCCGGAACGGATAAAAAAAACCTCACAGGGGAAGACATCAATCTCCTATTAATATTTCTCTTCCGTATTCATGTAAGTTGCAAGCAACGCAGATTATAACAAGTGTTTCCTTTGAGATATGGTCGTTGGGTTTTATTAACTTCCAGCCATGGGAGGACGGACGCATTATGTAGCACGGCGATCCCCGCGCTCGGCAATAAGGGTCTTACTCAACCCTTTTGAATGTGGAACACAAGGCTCAAGTCAATATAGAGGGAATGGAAGATGAGATTAATACAAAAACTAGAACCTATATCACAAGGCACATGATCATACAATGTTACTGCTCTTAAAGGGGATGTCTACTTCCGGCCAAGACCATGTTCAAGTTGCATTTTATTTCAAATAGGTGCTCCCAGGGGTCCTATAGCAAATTTTTAATGGGCCCCACCCCCACTGAAAGCTCTGAAAAATATAAGTTAATGTGGTGTAGGGTAAAAACAAAGCCGGGTTGCTCTTGTCTCCCTTTTATAATAAGAAAAGTAGCAGAGATTGCTAACAAAGCAGTTGGACTCTGGAGCTTAGCAGACGTTTTTCTGACACGGTTGCACATGTTGGAAAAAGCGGCACAGGATCGTCAAAACTATGGCATTCGGCTCCTATTTTTCAGTGTATTTATAAAACTGGCATAAATGTATTGATAAATCTCCCCCCCCCCCCCCGTGAGCTGTGAATTACCATTACACTGTAAATGAGAAAACTCTTCTGCCTGAACCAACCACTAGGGGGAGCTAAGTGCATAGGGATTTATACAGCAACTATTAAACTTAATTAGAGCTGTAACATTTTTTATGCAGTGAGCTCTCCCTAGTGGTGGCTGCAGACAAACCCTAAGGCCTGATTCACACGAACGTGTTAAACGTCCGTGGGACGGCCGTTGAAACGGCGGCCGTCCCACGGACCTATGTAATTCAATGTGGCCGTTCACACGGCCGTTGTTTCAACGGACCGTGTAAAGGGTCCGTGGGAAAATAGGACATGTCTTATCTTTTCACGCATCACGCATCCCTCCATAGACTCTCAACTATGTTGGATTCGTGACATCGCGTCCCGCAGCACTAAGCGCGGATGCACGGCAGTTTTTCACGTCCGAGATGCCCAGCCCTCGTGTGAATCAGGCCAAAGGCTGTATCGGGAAGCAGAAGAAAACAGTTCAGTGCTGGCCCCTACCACCACGGGCCCCATACCAATCGTGTAGTGACCTCCATGGGAGGTATACCATTGAGTGTTCGATTTTTTTATGACTCCTCGCTGTGGGCAAATCGAGAGAGCCACATTTAACTAGGCCATGTTTGCCATTGGAAACAAAGGATTAGATTTTCAAGAATGGATAACAATCCATCGATGGAATAATCCTACGATGTAAAATAAAAGCCCCTTATTCTCATGACTCCCCTCGAGCCACGTCCAACACCACAAGGTCTACCACTGGAAACAATGGATGGCCTTGTCAAGACAATGGCATTCAAACAATGTTTAACAATTTTGCTCTTCAAGGGAATGTCTACATTTAGACAAGATCATGCTCAAATGCCTTTTTTAACCTAAATATGGATTCCCTTTTATTCATAACACCCCTCTGGTGACGAAACTCGGGAGCCACGTCCAATACTGTAAGGTTAAGGGGGTTTTACATTGGGCAATTATCGGGCAGACAAGATGTTAGGGATCTGCCAGGTACTTCATCTAGCTATACTCCTGGGATTAATCAATCCACACCTGAGGCCAGACCTGTTCGACTGACACCATCTCCCACCAACCAGGGTGGCAGGCTCAGGAGTGGGAGAGCCTATCGCGGCCTGGTCTCTCTGAGTTAGCTCCGCCCCCTGCCCTTTATTACCTGCCCTGTGCTCTCCCTCAGTGCTTGTAATTCTTTTGGATTCCTGGCCCCACTGCTGCTTGCTCCAGCCTGCTTCTGCCGTGCTTCGGCCTTGCTGCAGTTCTGCTTGACCTGCTTTGCTTGCCCTGGCTTGCTTCTGTCTCCGTGCCCGCTCGGGTGTACTCACTTCGTCCTGGTCCTGACTGTTCGTTCGCCGCCCCGTTTCCTCGTGGCGTTCCGTGGCTACTGCCCCTTCCCTTGCGTGTTCCCCGTTTGTCTTCCAGTGCACTTAGCCAGCGTAGGGACCGCCGCCCAGTTGTACCTCGTCGCCTAGGGCGGGTCGTTGCAAGTAGGCAGGGACAGGGCGGTGGGTAGATTAGGGCTCACTTTCCCTTCACCTCCTTCCTGCCATTACATAATTACAAGCCCCCAAGGAACCAGTACATAATTACAAGCCCTTACCTAGTCTACCCTTTCTCCTACGCTGACGCTATCATGGACCCCCTTGAGACCCTGACCCAGCAGATGCAGGGCCTCTCCCTACAGGTCCAGGCCCTGGCCCAAAGGGTCAATCAGGGTGACGCTGCTTTAGTAGTACCCCTCACCTCACCTCTAGAACCCGACCTCAAGTTACCTGACCGGTTTTCAGGGGACCGTAAGACGTTTCTCTCCTTCCGGGAGAGTTGCAGACTGTATTTCCGCCTAAAGCCCCACTCCTCAGGTTCCGAGAACCAGCGGGTGGGTATCATCATATCCCGACTCCAGGAAGGGCCCCAAGAGTGGGCCTTCTCCTTGGCTCCTGACGCCCCTGAACTTTCCTCTGTTGATCGTTTTTTCTCTGCCCTCGGACTCATTTACGACGAGACTGACAGGACTGCTTTAGCCGAGAGTCAGCTGGTGACCTTACGTCAGGGTAGGAGACCGGTTGAGGAATACTGTTCTGATTTTAGGAAGTGGTGCGTAGCTTCTCAGTGGAACGATCCGGCCCTCAGGTGCCAGTTTAGGTTAGGATTATCTGACGCCCTGAAGGATCTGCTGGTTAGCTACCCCTCGCCTGACTCCCTTGACCAGGTTATGGCCCTAGCAGTACGACTTGACCGACGTCTCAGGGAACGTCAGCTAGAACGCTTCAGTGTGCTCCCCTCTGACTTTTCTGCGATTCCCCCCGAGGTCCCGTCTCCTCGCCCCTCCACGGAGGACTCGGAGGTACCTATGCAACTCGGGGCCTCCATGTCCCCTCGACAACGTAGGGAGTTTCGCAGAATGAATGGTCTCTGCTTCTACTGTGGGGACGACAAGCATCTACTGAACACCTGTCCCAGGCGCAAGAATAAGAAGCCGGAAAACTTCCGCGCCTAAGTGATCATCGGGGAGGTCACTTGGGCGCACAGGTATTTCCCGTTAATGTGAAACGCAATAAAATTTTGCTTCCCTTTCAGGTCTCGTTTGCTGGCCGGTCTGCCACGGGCAGTGCTTTCGTGGATTCTGGCTCATCTGCTAATATCATGTCTGTGGAATTTGCTATGTCTCTAAAGATGCCTTGTATTGATTTACCTTATCCTATCCCTGTAGTAGGAATCGACTCAACCCCCCTTGCTAATGGTTATTTTACTCAGCATACTCCTGTTTTTGAACTCCTGGTTGGCTCCATGCATTTGGAGCAGTGCTCTGTACTGGTGATGCAGGGATTATCGTCTGATCTGGTATTAGGTCTTCCCTGGTTGCAGTTGCATAATCCCACGTTTGATTGGAATACTGGGGATCTCACCAAATGGGGTAATGAATGTCTTATGTCATGTCTTTCTGTTAACTCTATTTCTCCCCGGGAGGAGGTAAACACGCTTCCTGAGTTTGTTCAGGACTTCGCCGATGTGTTTTCTAAGGAGGCCTCCGAGGTGTTGCCCCCCCATAGAGATTACGATTGCGCCATCGATTTGGTGCCTGGTGCCAAGCTTCCTAAGGGTAGGATATTTAATCTTTCATGTCCTGAACGTGAAGCTATGAGGGTGTATATCCAAGAATGCCTGGCCAAGGGTTTAATTCGCCCCTCGACTTCTCCTGTAGGTGCTGGCTTCTTCTTCGTGGGGAAGAAGGATGGTGGTCTTAGGCCGTGCATTGATTATCGTAACCTGAATAAGGTCACCGTAAGGAACCAGTACCCACTTCCTTTGATTCCGGATCTTTTTAATCAGGTTCAGGGAGCCCAGTGGTTTTCTAAGTTCGATCTACGGGGGGCATATGACCTTATCCGCATCAAAGAGGGGGATGAGTGGAAAACTGCGTTCAACACACCCGAGGGTCATTTCGAATACCTGGTCATGCCCTTTGGGTTGTGTAATGCCCCTGCTGTCTTCCAGAATTTTATTAATGAAATCCTGAGAGATTACCTGGGGATATTTCTTGTTGTGTACCTTGATGACATACTGGTGTTTTCCAAGGACTGGTCCTCCCACGTGGAGCATGTCAGGAAGGTGCTCCAGGTCCTTCGGGAGAATAATCTGTTTGCTAAGACTGAAAAATGTGTCTTTGGGGTACAGGAGATACCATTTTTAGGGCAAATCCTCACTCCTCATGAATTCCGCATGGACCCTGCCAAGGTTCAAGCTGTGGCGGAATGGGTCCAACCTGCCTCCCTTAAGGCGTTACAGTGTTTTTTAGGGTTCGCCAACTATTACAGGAGATTTATTGCCAACTTCTCGGTCGTCGCTAAGCCTCTTACGGACCTCACCCGCAAGGGTGCCGATGTCCTCCATTGGCCCCCTGAGGCCGTCCAGGCCTTTGAGACTCTCAAGAAGTGCTTTATCTCGGCCCCCGTGCTGATTCAGCCCAACCAAGAGGAGCCATTTATTGTGGAGGTTGACGCTTCCGAGGTGGGAGTGGGGGCCGTCTTGTCCCAGGGTACCAGCTCCCTCACCCATCTCCGCCCCTGTGCTTACTTCTCTAGGAAGTTTTCGCCCACGGAGAGTAACTATGATATTGGCAACCGCGAACTTCTAGCCATTAAATGGGCGTTTGAGGAGTGGCGGCACTTCCTGGAGGGGGCCAGACACCAGGTAACGGTCCTTACGGATCACAAGAATCTGGTTTTCCTAGAATCGGCCCGGAGGCTTAATCCTAGACAAGCTCGGTGGGCACTATTCTTTACCAGATTTAATTTCTTGGTTACCTATAGGGCTGGGTCCAAGAATATTAAGGCTGACGCTCTGTCACGTAGTTTCATGGCCAATCCTCCTTCCGAGAAGGATCCCGCTTGTATTTTACCCCCTGGTATAATCGTCTCTGCCACGGATTCTGATTTAGCTTCTGATATCGCGGCTGATCAGGGTGCAGCTCCCGGGAACGTCCCTGGGGACAAACTGTTTGTTCCCCTGCAATACCGGCTGAGGGTACTCAGGGAAAACCATGACTCCGCTCTATCTGGTCATCCTGGCATCTTGGGCACCAAACACCTCATTACCAGAAACTATTGGTGGCCTGGGTTGCCTAAAGATGTTAGGGCTTACGTCGCCGCTTGTGAGGTTTGCGCTAGGTCCAAAACCCCTAGGTCCCGACCTGCGGGCCTACTACGTTCCTTGCCCATTCCCCAGAGACCTTGGACCCATATCTCCATGGATTTTAACACAGATTTGCCTCCATCTCAGGGCAAGTCGGTGGTGTGGGTGGTAGTCGACCGCTTCAGCAAGATGTGCCACTTTGTGCCCCTTAAGAAGCTACCTAACGCCAAGACGTTAGCTTCTTTGTTCGTGAAACACATCCTGCGTCTCCATGGGGCCCCAGTCAATATCGTTTCTGACAGAGGGGTACAATTTTTGTTTCCTTATTTTGGAGAGCTTTTTGTAAAAAGTTGGAGATTGATCTGTCCTTCTCCTCCGCCTTCCATCCCGAAACTAATGGCCAAACGGAAAGGACCAACCAATCCCTGGAACAATATTTAAGGTGTTTCATCTCGGACTGTCAATTCGATTGGGTCTCATTCCTTCCCCTTGCTGAATTTTCCCTTAATAACCGGGTCAGTAACTCGTCAGGGGTCTCCCCGTTTTTCTGTAATTTCGGGTTTAACCCAAGGTTCTCCTCCGTCTCCCCTGGTTGTTCCAATAATCCTGAGGTAGAGGAGGTTCATCGGGAACTGTGCACTGTCTGGGCCCAGGTTCAGAAGAACCTAGAGGCGTCCCAGAGCGCACAAAAGATTCAGGCGGATAGTAGACGTTCTGCTAACCCCCGGTTTGTCGTCGGGGATTTGGTCTGGTTGTCGTCCAGGAACTTGCGCCTTAAGGTCCCGTCCAGGAAGTTTGCTCCCCGATTCATTGGACCTTATAAGATCATTGAAGTCCTCAACCCTGTATCCTTCCGTCTGGAGCTCCCCCCATCCTTTCGCATACATGACGTCTTCCATGCCTCCCTCCTTAAACGCTGCTCCCCGTCCTGGTCCCCCTCGAGGATACCTCCTGTTCCCGTTCTCACCCCTGAGGGGGTGGAATTCGAGGTGGCCAAGATTATGGACAGTAGGATGGTCCAGGGCTCCCTCCAGTACCTGGTCCATTGGAAAGGATACGGGCCGGAGGAGAGGACTTGGGTACCTGCCCGTGATGTTCACGCTGGGGTATTGATCAGGAGGTTCCACCTCCTCTTCCCCACTAAACCGGGTCCCCTTAGTAAGGGTCCGGTGGCCCCTCATAAAAGGGGGAGTACTGTTAGGGATCTGCCAGGTACTTCATCTAGCTATACTCCTGGGATTAATCAATCCACACCTGAGGCCAGACCTGTTCGACTGACACCATCTCCCACCAACCAGGGTGGCAGGCTCAGGAGTGGGAGAGCCTATCGCGGCCTGGTCTCTCTGAGTTAGCTCCGCCCCCTGCCCTTTATTACCTGCCCTGTGCTCTCCCTCAGTGCTTGTAATTCTTTTGGATTCCTGGCCCCACTGCTGCTTGCTCCAGCCTGCTTCTGCCGTGCTTCTGCCTTGCTGCAGTTCTGCTTCACCTGCTTTGCTTGCCCTGGCTTGCTTCTGTCTCCGTGCCCGCTCGGGTGTACTCACTTCGTCCTGGTCCTGACTGTTCGTTCGCCGCCCCGTTTCCTCGTGGCGTTCCGTGGCTACTGCCCCTTCCCTTGCGTGTTCCCCGTTTGTCTTCCAGTGCACTTAGCCAGCGTAGGGACCGCCGCCCAGTTGTACCTCGTCGCCTAGGGCGGGTCGTTGCAAGTAGGCAGGGACAGGGCGGTGGGTAGATTAGGGCTCACTTTCCCTTCACCTCCTTCCTGCCATTACACAAGAGTTCATTGAACGCTCGTTGCCGATATTTGCTCTGTGTAAACAGGGGAACGATCAGCAGATGAACGAGCAAAAGCTTGATCATCTGCTGATCGCATTGTTTTAAAAAAGTAAAATATTATCGTTGTCGGCAGCTCATCTTGGTGTGTAAAAAAGGAGACGCGCTGCCGACATGATAATAATGTATGGGGACGAGTGATCGGAGTAACTACCGCTCGTCCCCATCCATAGCTCCGTGTGACAAGAGCAAACGAGTGCCGATCAACGATGTCTCATTGATCGGCGCTCGCTGCATTGGCCGATTATCGGCCGGTGTAAAAGGGGCTTTTGTCATGGAAAGTAATGGAAGGCATTGTTGATACAAGGATTGTATTTATACAATGTAACAATAGTCTGATATCGACTTTTAGATAAGGCAATGCATGATAAGGGGGGTCATTCAGAGTCGATGATCACCCCTGTTCTGTATGGTGGCATAAAGATTGTGGCTCCTTTGCCATCAGAAACTGTTTGGGGAAGAGCATGACCCACTGCTTGTGAAGGAAGGGGAGGAATGAACATTGCCTGTCATGGCTTACTTTTCCAATATGGTGGCTGCCAAAAATTCTAGTGGACTCACACTTTTCAGTAACCGTAGTTTGTATTTTTATCATAAAAAGAGTCACACTATTGTCCGGACAATTGGACGTGATTGAAAGCCAATGGGAATGCAAGAAAATTTGACTTCCTGTGACTCCGCCCTAGAGGTTCTCGGTAGGATTATTTAATGACCAAGATTCTGCTATGGGACTCCTGGAGATGAGGGGCCTATTCCAGGTTGTAATGAAATTAAATGACAATTGGCATGGAAACAATCGCACCCATAGAAGTCAATGAACCTGTGACATGACTGCGATGGATGGACAGAATCTACATTGACTTCCATGGAGTTGCCTAACACTCAAGTCACAAGACAAGACATCCTATAGCCATAGTCATCACAGGGTCCCGGCTAGTGGAGCCCCCAATGTTGCCGGCATGTGGTCTAATATAGCATAAAATAAGAAATACAACTGAGCACATAAAAGTTCTCCTAATGTTGATCTAGCCCCTTGGTTTTGGCTAAAATATTGGGTCCTGGCACGGGAACCCCTCACTTTTGGCTACATTTTCTCTTATATGGCATATAACAGGGATATCAATGAGACTTTTGCTTCCTTCTGAGCTGATACCCATGATTGACATACCTCTGGTTTTGGCTAATAGAGGGGGGTCCTGGGTAGGGGATACCCCAACATTGGCTATGTATGTCCTATTATAATATATAGAAATGACTATAAATTGTAAACTCAAACATTTTTATGAATATCCCATATATCCCCCCTGGCTCCTTCCTCCCATCTCTTCTTCTGAGTTCTATATTTCATCTGTCTGGATTTGATGATCCGGTTTAATGAATGGTTCTCGGAGCTGTGGACCTGTCACCCCCCGTATTTTATAAATCCTGTCTATCAGGGTCATTGTGTTCTGGTCGGTGAATGCTGAGTTTTGTTGCTCTGAGACTCTGCGCTGAACATGCTGTGTAAGATATAATCACTAAGCCTGCGGTCATGGTAGCAGGTACGGAAAGGAAAAATTCAACATTCGGCCTCCTTTGACTATCTGCGCTTTTTTTTTTTCGTGCTACTATAAATTATAGGTTTGACAAAATTGGCTTGTACCGCCTCTACCAGCAGGAGTCGTCCTATTGTCATGGCTCCCTATGGAAAACTCTGCGGAGTTCAGTCCACTGCATAAACAAGCGTCAGACAGCTACGATCCCGGGCTCTCTACATAAACACTCCAATAAGAGGCATCCGGGGAACACAAACAGACTGAAGGCGATGCCAGAGAAATGCCGTTTATTTGATCTTTCAGGATATAATGCTTGCCCGAGAATACGCTATTTAACCGGCCTCGGCATAGCGATAAAACATTTCGTACAAAACGGCGGCATACAATAGGAGACGTTTAATTTGAACTTTGTCAATCTATGTGATATTGTTTGCCGCTTGATATCGTATTTAAATATTTTCTATTCTTATACGTTGCTGTATTCCGAAGTCACGGCATATTGCAAGTCTGCGAGTTTTAGCGAGCGCGGTTGGAAGTAGCCGATAGGACGGCCTAATCTTACATCCCCTTATCCCACAAAAGCACTTTTAATTCAGCGATAAAGTGGAATGTATTTACAGCGTCTGGGTGCAAATATGGGCTAGAGCGGGGGAGGGGAGATACAGGCAGCGGAGCAGAATCCAATCTTTTTTCGTAGGAAGTGATTGGCAAACACTGTGTGATAAAGAATATTTGTTTCTTTTCAGGCTCCCTCATATATTGCGGTTATCATTATATTATTTATACATGATGTGCTCGCTATAGGAGGTTAGGAAGGAGATGTTAACAAGAGGTTTCTCCAGGAGATTTCTGGAAACTTTGTCTTGTTATTTTTTTCATTATAGAAGGACAAAAAGCTGTAGAAGAGTTTATCATTTTATCATAAAAAGCAGTCACACTATTGACCGGACAATTGGATGTGATTTAAAGCCAATGGGAATGCAAGAAAATGTGACTTCCTGTGTTTTACTCCGCCCCAGAGGTTCTCGGTAGGATTATTTCCTCTCAAAGATTCTGCTATGGGGCTGCTGGAGATAGGGGGGCTTATTCCATATTATAATGAAATTAAATGGCAATAAGAATGGGAGGGGGGCATCAGAATTTCCAGCTGTGGGTGGTGCCAAGCAGCTCCTGAAAAGGGCTTCATTTTTATCTTTGCTATAAGGCTCAGTTACCTCTCTGTACACCACTTCTCCTAACCCTATTAGATACGTTGATATTCTTCCTGATGATGAGAAGACCTGCTCTGAGGCTTCTATACTTGGACCTTGACATATTCAGACACTTTATTTATTGAGTGTGGGATCATTTCGATTTCCCCTCCCCCTTTTTTCTGAGTGCCGAATCTTGTACTTTCCTCCTCTTTCTCTTGCACTCTCTATTTTCCTTTCTTAACTCTCTTTTTATCTTGCTCCTTCACCCTTTCCATGTCTGTCTCGACTACCTTTCCCCACCCCTCATTCTCTCATCCTCCCTTCCACAGCTCGTTGATCGGCACTCGTTTACTCCTTTCACAAGGAGCTATGTATGGGGATGAGCGCTCGTCCCCATACATTTATATCATATCGGCAGAACGTCATTGTTTACACAGGGAGATGTTCTGTCGACACCGCTAATATTTTAGTTTTTAAAAACATTACGATCGGCAGATGATCGATCGTTTGCCCGATAATTGGCCCGTGTAAAAGGGCCTTTCTCTCCACCTCATTTCTCTCTACGTTTATCTATTTTTCCCTCTCTCTCTCTCGCCCTTCCTTTTTCTTTGCCTCCCCCTCCCTCTCCCGCCACTTACGCTCTCTCTACCTCCTTTCTCTTTACGTTTATCTACCACTTTCCTCTCTCTCGCCCTTCCTTTTTCTTTGCCTCCCCCTCCCGCCACTTACGCTCTCTCTACCTCCTTTCTCTTTACGTTTATCCACCTCTCCTTTCCTCCCTCTCTCGCCCTTCATTTTTCCTTGTCTGCCCATTCCTCTATTGCCACTTACTCTCTCTCTCTTCCCCTCTCTCTTCATCCTTTCCCTTTGTGTTTCTCTCTCTTCCTTGCTTTTTCTTTGCCTCCCCCTCCCTCTGCCGCCACTTACGCTCTCTCTACCTCCTTTCTCTTTACGTTTATCTATCTCTCCTTTCCTCCCTCTCTCGCCCTTCATTTTTCCTTGTCTGCCCATTCCTCTATTGCCACTTACTCTCTCTCTCTCTTCCCCTCTCTCTTCATCCTTTCCCTTTGTGTTTCTCTCTCTTCCTTCCTTTTTCTTTGCCTCCCCCTCCCTCTCCCGCCACTTACACTCTCTCTACCTCCTTTCTCTTTACGTTTATCCACCTCTCCTTTCCTCCCTCTCTCGCCCTTCATTTTTCCTTGTCTGCCCATTCCTCTATTGCCACTTACTCTCTCTCTCTTCCCCTCTCTCTTCATCCTTTCCCTTTGTGTTTCTCTCTCTTCCTTCCTTTTTCCTTGTCTCCCCCTCCCTCTCCCGCCACTTCCGCTCTCTCAACCTCCTTTCTCTTTACGTTTATCTACCTCTCCTTCCCTCCCTTTCTCTCTCTCTCTTTCACCCTTTTTCTTTCCTTGTCTCCCCCTCACTTTTTTTTTCTGCTACCTCTACTGACTCGGCATGCCGGTGCAGCTAGACAATCATATACCATGGCAGAGTACAGTATCTCCACCTGTTTTTGCAGCATGCCCTCTGCCTGTCTACTGTTGCTGTAGACCTTCGGGTCTGTGCATGTGTATGTAATGAGTATGGATTGTCTGCGTCCTCCCTGTTCTGCGTCTGACAGATCATCAAGATGCACTGATGCAATACCCGGTAGTTTTTGTGATGTACGTTCGGTGCAAAAAATAAATGAGGTCCTCAGTCACTTTCTTACTCTGTGGTGTTAAGTGGATGTGTGCAGGAAGCATCAAAATAATTCAAAGAGCGTTTCACTTAGGAGGCATTTAAAGAAGAACTCCGGCAGCAAACGCAAAGTCCCTCCTCCCAAAAAATCTTTATGAATCTTAATGGGCCCAAGTTACCCCTCTATACAGCTGCATTAAGTAAAGGTGACAACCTCTTAAAAGCAAATCTGCAACTGGGTGGAGCCTAGTTATCACATGACTGTGTGCCTGCAAATTAAAGCATGTATTAGGATGAGCAAATAACACGAGGGGTGGAGTCTAACACCAATTGTGTGTCAAGAAGACAATAGCCATGAATTGTTACACTGTGGATACTGTACTGTAACAATGACGGCACAAAATCTTTAAAACTAAGAAGCTCATATAGCTGTAGGGCATGTAATGCGGGTGCCCGGAGCTGGGGGGCTGAAACATGCCCCTATGGCTTGGAAGGGGTATTTTGATACAGGACTATGACAGTGAACTCCATTTTTGCCCCAGGTGAAGGAAAGCCTAGCTACGGATTTGTATATAAACACTATGTGATAAATAAGGTTTCTGGAGTTTCCCCTTAAAGGAATTGTTTAGTTTATCAATCTCATTTTTAAAGACCTTAATAAAAAGGTTCCCCGCTTTAGACAATCTCCTGCACTCGTTAGAAGGGTCTCTTGACAATAATCTGATCACAAAGTGTCTCCCTGCTGCGATCCCCAGCGATTAGTTTGATCTGTGGGAAAACCAGGCAGTAACTGTTCAATTTCCCAGCAGTGCCACCACAGGAGAAATGAAGAATTACACAGTTCCCATTCATATCAATGTGTTGTATGTATAATGCAGGAATGGACGGGTCCTCCAGAGCAAGAGACAACTTTAGTGACCACTGTTCCCTTTGGCATGGCAAAAATTCGAAGTTAATAGGAGAACCCTCATCTATTAGACAATGGTTACAACACGTGTCTCCCTCTCTCTGGAGGATCCGGCACGTCTATGCATTAAATGGACAGTCCGTTTAATTTAATAGGAACTGTGTAATACTTAATTTCTCCTGTGGTGGCACTGCAGGTAAATTAAATATACCTGTCCGGTTTGCCCACAGATGATCGCTGGGGATCCAAACAGTGGGACACTTTGTGATCAGCCTACTATCAGGTGAACCTTATAACCAAAAGGGATTGTCCATAGTGGGAAAACCCCTTTAACTAAGTGACCATTGGACTGTGTGTACACGACCTGCCACATTCTGGAGTCTCGGAACTAATACCCATTAACCATAGAAAAGATAGAAAATCTTACAAGTTGTAGCTGTACATATTTTAAAATACTGACCCCCCTCCCAATAAACTGTAATGCGGGGGAGGGACGACGATCGGCCCGTATAAAGAATTCATTCCGAAACAGAATGTCAAGAAAGGTCGACTTGTTACAATGTGTCACGTTTCTCAGGCAATTTGTTATAAATAAACATGATGTTCTCTATTATTTTGCAATGGGAATCCATTAATACCGTAGCCCAACGCGGGCAGCACGCGCCCGGCACTGCGCACTCTTTACTTGACCTATATGGATTTATTTTAATCCAAATGCTTCGACATTTTTGTTTATTTATATCAGCGCTTCAGGTAATGAGCTCACCGGGAACAGTGGCCTTGTGCCACTCATTAATGGCGAAGACGACGCTGCCGCCACGGAAAGAACACGCGGAGCTAAACCAGGCGCTAATACAGGGAGATGGAAGGACAAGGACACCTCATGAAATGCTTGAAAAATACATTCGGCTAAATCCCGTCATCCAAGTGGAAGAAACCTGCTCTTTATTTACCAGCCTTATGTACAGCATAGAATTCCTCTAATCCGACATTCGATAATCCAGAAATTATAATTCGATCTGGTAGATTATAATCTAGAAGTAATCGTAAACCACTGGGATCAGTATTGAAGGGTAATCTAGTCCAAAGATGAAGTGTGAGCTCCTTTACCTACAGGACGACAGTATATAGCGCTATATTTCATGTGAGAACCATTATTTGGGACTAGACACAAATTTTTCTATCTTCCTGTTCGATCTCTTCCCTTAAAAAAAATTATTCTCTGATACCTTCCTCTCCTATCTATACGCTAACTATACTGTTGAATAATTGATGTCGAAAAAGTGTTGAAACTGTCATGGATATATTTTAAAGAAATTCATAAAAGAAATATTTAATGAAAATACAAAAAAAAAGTACAGTTCAGTCATCTAGAAAGTTTAATAATCAGGACAAATAAAATATAAAAAGTAAAATATTAGATTTTTAGACATGATAGATAGATAGATAGATAGATAGATAGATAGATAGATAGATAGATAGATAGATAGATAGATAGATAGATAGATAGATAGATAGATATGAGATAGATAGATAGATAGATATGAGATAGATAGATAGATAGATAGATAGATAGATAGATAGATAGATAGATAGATAGATAGATAGATAGATAGATAGATAGATAGATAGATAGATAGATATGAGATGATAGATAGATAGATAGATAGATAGATAGATAGATAGATAGATAGATAGATAGATAGATAGATAGATAGATAGATAGATAGATATGAGATAGATAGATAGATAGATAGATAGATAGATAGATAGATAGATAGATAGATAGATAGATAGATAGATAGATAGATATGAGATAGATATGAGATAGATAGATATGAGATAGATATGAGATAGATAGATATGAGATAGATAGATAGATAGATAGATAGATAGATAGATAGATAGATAGATAGATAGATAGATAGATAGATAGATAGATAGATAGATATGAGATAGATAGATAGATAGATATGAGATAGAGAGATAGATAGATATGAGATAGATAGATAGATAGATAGATAGATAGATAGATAGATAGATAGATAGATAGATAGATAGATAGATAGATAGATAGATAGATAGATAGATAGATATGAGATAGATAGATAGATAGATAGATAGATAGATAGATAGATAGATAGATAGATAGATAGATAGATAGATAGATAGATAGATAGATAGATAGATATGAGATAGATAGATAGATATGAGATAGATAGATAGATAGATATGAGATAGATAGATAGATAGATAGATAGATAGATAGATAGATAGATAGATAGATAGATAGATAGATAGATAGATAGATAGATAGATAGATAGATAGATAGATAGATAGATAGATAGATAGATAGATAGATATGAGATAGATAGATAGATAGATATGAGATAGATAGATAGATAGATATGAGATAGATAGATAGATAGATAGATAGATAGATAGATAGATAGATAGATAGATAGATAGATAGATAGATAGATAGATAGATAGATAGATAGATAGATAGATAGATAGATAGATAGATATGAGATAGATAGATAGATAGATAGATAGATAGATAGATAGATAGATAGATAGATAGATATGAGATAGATAGATAGATAGATAGATAGATAGATAGATAGATAGATAGATAGATAGATAGATAGATAGATAGATAGATAGATAGATAGATAGATAGATAGATATGAGATAGATATGAGATAGATAGATATGAGATAGATATGAGATAGATAGATATGAGATAGATAGATAGATAGATAGATAGATAGATAGATAGATAGATAGATAGATAGATAGATAGATAGATAGATAGATAGATAGATATGAGATAGATAGATAGATAGATATGAGATAGAGAGATAGATAGATATGAGATAGATAGATAGATAGATAGATAGATAGATAGATAGATAGATAGATAGATAGATAGATAGATAGATAGATAGATAGATAGATAGATAGATAGATAGATAGATAGATAGATAGATAGATAGATATGAGATAGATAGATAGATAGATAGATAGATAGATAGATAGATAGATAGATAGATAGATAGATAGATAGATAGATAGATAGATAGATAGATATGAGATAGATAGATAGATATGAGATAGATAGATAGATAGATATGAGATAGATAGATAGATAGATAGATAGATAGATAGATAGATAGATAGATAGATAGATAGATAGATAGATAGATAGATAGATAGATAGATAGATAGATAGATAGATAGATAGATAGATAGATAGATAGATAGATATGAGATAGATAGATAGATAGATATGAGATAGATAGATAGATAGATATGAGATAGATAGATAGATAGATAGATAGATATGAGATCGATAGATAGATAGATAGATAGATAGATAGATAGATAGATAGATAGATAGATAGATAGATAGATAGATAGATAGATAGATAGATAGATAGATAGATAGATAGATAGATAGATATGAGATAGATAGATAGATAGATAGATAGATAGATAGATAGATATTAGATAGATAGATAGATAGATAGATAGATAGATAGATAGATAGATAGATAGATAGATAGATAGATAGATAGATAGATAGATAGACATCCTCTCATACATAAATAATGACAGTGATCTGACCGGTTGCCGCTGCTCGTACGGTTAAGCTTAACATTGCAGCGCCCGGTCTGTTCTTGTGCCCTGCAGGACGGAGCCGGTGAACTACCTGAGTCTTGGTCTCTGATCAGGTAAGAAAAAGCAGAAAACATCCAGTTAATTGGATCTGGAGGGAGTCGCGCGTCTCTCAGCTGCTTAACATTGGCAGAGTCTGCGCCGCGGATAATTCCGTAAACACCAATCCCGTACCCGCCGGGCAAAACGATATTAAATAAGAAATTCAGCTTCAAAAAGGAAAGTAAGTGTAAGGTCCCATCTAGAGCCGTCCCTGACCGCGAGGAGCCGCGTCGGATTTTGCTGAGAAGGTTTTGTTACTTAAAGAACGGAGTCCATTGTTGTATAATTGACAGAAATGTTGAGTCTGCCCGTCAGGTCGTTGCTGCGGAGTCAGGCGGCGGCATCACCCGCTCCTTGTCTCATTATTTTCAGCTGAATTAAAAGATTTTAGTGGAAAATGCAACATCGGCGAAAACAGCGATTTATAGGAGTTGGCGCGGCGGTTTCTAGCTTATCGCAGGGGGAGGCGGCAGAAATATTTAGCGTAGATTGCTGAAAAGGCCAGGGGTCCCATATAGTGCAACCATATTAATTACTGATTATTGTATATTGCAAAGCTGCGAGCATTGGATCTGTTCATCCTGCGCCTCCTGGTTCACGAATAGAATGCAAAGACAAGAACAAACACAATCCCTACTTGTTAGAAGAGTCTCTTGACAATAAGCAGATCACAAAGTGTCCCTCTGCTGGAACCCCAGCGATCAGCTGTGATCTGTGGGCAGTAAGTGTTCAATTTCCCTGCAGCACCACCACAGGGGATATTAAGTATTACACGGTGTCCATTCATATCAATGTGTTGTCTGTGTAATACAGGACAGGTCCTCCAGAGAGAGAGAGAGACGCTCTATGTAACCGCTCTCCACCTGACTAAGAGATGAGGGTCCTGAACAGAGGACCCCCGCTATTAACCCAGAATTCTCTAATAGGATGTTTGGAAATGGGTCTTCTAAGCTGGACAATCCCTTTAAGTGTTTTATTTGGCCATTTACTACTTAAATTGAAGTTTTTATATGGGCTGCCCCAATGTTATACACTGCTGCAGTCCCCTATGTGGACAGGGCCTGTAACTCAGTTCATCATTGGCCTCTTGATTCATGAATAGAATGAAAATGAGGACTGACACTTACACAGACAGCTCATTGTGAAAGAGAGAAGGAAGATGGATATAATACTATATAACTATTGATTATTTCCGCAATTCCATGATGAGCAATACTTCCCTTTTTAGAATAGAATGTTAGAACTGCAGTGAAGACTGACACTTACACAGACAGCTCAGTAGGAGAGGGAGCAGGGAAGTGTGGTGTAATACTAAATAACAGTGCAGGTTTATATGCCCCCTGGAGTCAAAAACTAGCAACTAAGCTATATTTTTTATAATACACTGCATTCTGCTGCATTGCATTGCAAGAGAGACATTTTTTTATTTTGTATTAGGCTACGCTTACTATGCCTGGTATAAACACTACATCTCCCATAATGCACCTGTGTATAGACTTTGAGCCAGCAGGGGGTAACAGTGAGATGTAAAATACCATAGCCTTAGAGCTAACAAGAAATGAGCTGAATTTTGAATGCAGCTCTGGATGTGACTAGAGTATAAGACATAAATTAGGATCAGTACAGGATGAATAAAGCAAAATCTTTGCAAAGTAGATCAGTAGTGAGACATGATTGTGGTTCCCTTTAAGACAAATAATTTGGGTGCCCCGTCTAGTTAAGTGAGGGGTGACTCCAGATAATGACGGACGCGTCGTTGGGTTGATCTTGTGGACACGGGCGATGACACGGAGAACAAATAGCGAGTATATCAGCCCATCTCCCGCTTCCTAACTAAATTGGATTTTTATTTATTCTTTCTCCACAAAGCAATTGTGCTGGGTATAAAGGGACGGGCGCGGGGAGAGGACGCTAAGCAATTAACCTGTCTGCAGCCCAAGAGCTGACAGCACTCCGAGGACGGAGATAAAAGCAGACACTACAGGACACCCATCACAAGCTGCAAGGAATCTATCATCAGATGTTACCACAGTCCTCACTGCAGAGAAAAAAAAACAACTAAATATTGTAATATTATTGATATGTGACCTTACTGACAGGGTAAATGTTTGTGTAAAGGAGCTGCATTCAAAATACAGCTTCAGAGCTGAAATCTTCCAGTATCTGCTGCTTGTTCAGCGTCTGCACAAAGCCATTCTGGGAAGTGTTGTCTACTCCCCAGGCTCTGTACAGTCATCTGATTTGGGAATAGCAAACTGCCCCCACTATTGTTGGAGCTTAGCTGAGCAGGTAGTAGAGTGTCACATGACACTTGCTGACTGTTTCCAATACTAACCAACAGAATTACGAAAACAGCTCTGGAGTATAATTCACCTTGCAACTTTTGAATTTCCATTCAAAGGACATTTTAAGCCCTGCCTTAATGTGCCAAGGGACACCCATAAACCCTCCCAGAAACACCTACTTTTGGGCATGTTTGCATGTTACAAGATAAGTAATGTAATGTATGTACACAGTGACTCCACCAGCAGAATAGTGAGTGCAGCTCTGGAGTATAATACAGGATGTAGCTCAGGATCAGTAAGGGATAAGTAATGTAATGTATGTACACAGTGACTCCACCAGCAGAATAGTAAGTGCAGCTCTGGAGTATAATACAGGCTGTAACTCAGGATCAGTACAGGATAAGTAATATAATGTATGTACACAGTGACTCCCCCAGCAGAATAGTGAGTGCAGCTCTGGAGTACAATACAAGATGTAACTCAGGATCAGTACAGGATAAGTAATATAATGTATGTACACAGTGACTCCACCAGCAGAATAGTGAGTACAGCTCTGGAGTATAATACAGGATATAACTCAGGATCAGTACAGGATAAGTAATGTAATGTATGTACACAGTGACTCCACCAGCAGAATAGTGATTGCAGCTCTGGAGTATAATACAGGACGTAGCTCAGGATCAGTACGGGATAAGTAATGTAATGTATGTACACAGTGACTCCACCAGCAGAATAGTAAGTGCAGCTCTGGAGTATAATACAGGATGTAACTCAGGATCAGTTCAGGATAAGTAATGTCATGTATGTACACAGTGACTCCACCAGCAGAATAGTGAGTGCAGCTCTGGAGTATAATACAGGATATAACTCAGGATCAGTACAGGATAAGTAATATAATGTATGTACACAGTGACACCCCCAGCAGAATAGTGAGTGCAGCTCTGGAGTACAATACAGGATGTAACTCAGGATCAGTACAGGATAAGTAATATAATGTATGTACACAGTGACTCCACCAGCAGAATAGTGAGTACAGCTCTGGAGTATAATACAGGATATAACTCAGGATCAGTACAGGATAAGTAATGTAATGTATGTACACAGTGACTCCACCAGTAGAATAGTGAGTGCAGCTCTGGAGTATAATACAGGATGTAACTCAGGATCAGTACAGGATAAGTAATGTAATGTATGTACACAGTGACTCCACCAGCAGAATAGTGAGTGCAGCTCTGGAGTATAATACAGGATGTAGCTCAGGATCAGTACGGGATAAGTAATGTAATGTATGTACACAGTGACTCCACCAGCAGAATAGTAAGTGCAGCTCTGGAGTATAATACAGGCTGTAACTCAGGATCAGTACAGGATAAGTAATATAATGTATGTACACAGTGACTCCACCAGCAGAATAGTAAGTGCAGCTCTAAAGTATAATTCAGGCTGTAACTCAGGATCAGTACAGGATACGTAATATAATGTATGTACACAGTGACTCCCCCAGCAGAATAGTGAGTGCAGCTCTGGAGTATAATACAGGATGTAACACAGGATCAGTACAGGATAAGTAATGTCATGTATGTACACAGTGACTCCACCAGCAGAATAGTGAGTACAGCTCTGGAGTATAATACAGGATATAACTCAGGATCAGTACAGGATAAGTAATATAATGTATGTACACAGTGACTCCACCAGCAGAATAGTGAGTGCAGCTCTGGAGTATAATACAGGATGTAACTCAGGGTCAGTACAGGATAAGTAATGTAATGTATGTACACAGTGACTCCACCAGCAGAATAGTGAGTGCAGCTCTGGAGTATAATACAGGATGTAACTCAGGGTCAGTACAGGATAAGTAATGTAATGTATGTACACAGTGACTCCACCAGCAGAATAGTGAGTGCAGCTCTGGAGTATAATACAGGATATAACTCAGGATCAGTACAAGATAAATAATGTAATATATGGTGTAGGGCAGTGAAGGGGTTAATATCAACACCTCTGGTGGTCTAGGAAAGTTAAAGGGTTAATAGCTTAATTCCTGGTGATCTTGGGCAGTGAAGTGGTTAATGTCAGCACCCTAGATGTCTGGGGATGAGGTTAATGTCACATAGTGCCCATAGGTTTATACAGAATCAAGATGGTTTTATAGTGTCTTTGATAAGATCCCTGGTAGTCTAGAGCAGTGAAAGGGTTCCTGGAAAGCTCGCTGGTGGTTTAGGTCAGTAAAGAGGTAATGTCAACACCTCTGGTGGTCTGGGGCGGAGTAGGGGGGTCAGTATTTCATATCTAGTCTCCAGTAGGGCAATTACCCTTCCAGCATTGTCCCTGCAACAGGACATTGGACCCTGATCCTTCACCTCCCTGTCCTGTTTCCAGAGGTCCGGACACTAAATTGTGGACTGTGTTGAATGCTTTACGCGGTGACCCTTCAATGCTTTACCTGGTGATCCTTCGATGCTTTACCTGGTGACCCTTCAATGCTTTACCTGGTGATCCTTCAATGCTTTACCTGGTGACCCTTCAATGCTTTACCTGGTGACCCTTCAATGCTTACCTGGTGGCCCTTCAATGCTTTACCTGGTGACCCTTCAATGCTTTACCTGGTGACCCTTCAATGCTTTACCTGGTGGCCCTTCAATGCTTTACCTGGTGACCCTTCAATGCTTTACCTGGTGACCCTTCGATGCTTTACCTGGTGACCCTTCGATGCTTTACGTGGTGACCCTTTGATGCTTTACCTGGTGACCCTTCAATGCTTCTCCTGGTGATCCTTTGATGCTTTACCTGGTGACCCTTCGATGCTTTACCTGGTGACCCTTCGATGCTTTACATGGTGACCCTTTGATGCTTTACCTGGTGACCCTTTGATGCTTTACCTGGTGACCCTTTGATGCTTTACCTGGTGACCCTTCGATGCTTTACATGGTGACCCTTCGATGCTTTACCTGGTGACCCTTCAATGCTTTACCTGGTGGCCCTTCAATGCTTTACCTGGTGACCCTTCAATGCTTTACCTGGTGGCCCTTCAATGCTTTACCTGGTGGCCCTTCAATGCTTTACCTGGTGATCCTTCAATGCTTTACCTGGTGATCCTTCAATGCTTTACCTGGTGATCCTTCGATGCTTTACCTGGTGATCCTTCGATGCTTTACCTGGTGATCCTTCAATGCTTTACCTGGTGATCCTTCGATGCTTTACCTGGTGATCCTTCGATGCTTTACCTGGTGATCCTTCGATGCTTTACCTGGTGACCCTTCAATGCTTTACCTGGTGACCCTTCAATGCTTTACCTGGTGACCCTTCGATGCTTTACCTGGTGACCCTTCAATGCTTCACGCGTTGTGTTGCCTGAGGCCATGATCAATGATGTTTTATGTTTTTACTTGTTTTGCAGCAGTTCTGTCGCTTTTCTCCCGGTCTTTAGCGCACATTCTAGAAATATTCAGCTCTTTGTGAGGCCGCGGACATTTTTCCTCTGTCGGCTTCCCATAGACTCATATGTGAAGGTCACAGGATCCTTGTTTTCACAGCGCAGTTTTATAAATGACATAAAATGGCTCTGAGCATATTTAGAAACAATTTCACCTATAAGTAACATTTATTTTGGCAGATTTCTCGAGAACAACCTCCGGATAATGTTTCTGTAAAAGAACCAAAACAACTCCAGGATTAGACAAACGGGGGCCGCGCACAAAGCAGATTCCAGACATGAGACGCTATTAGGGCCGTGAGCTACAGAGCAGAATACGATTCTCTGCCGCGATATATAATAAAATGATAGCTGGATAATATTACGGTGGATAACCACATGTGGGGCGATGGCCTCGATGTCCTGATAATCCTGCACCCGCACCACATACAAGACCAATAACCCCTTCCCAGCCGCGCTGTATCTCCCACCCTGTGACGCCATCATCAACAAGTGACAGCTATAAAATGCAGTCGAAATCCCACTACAAACGCCGGGATTGCAATACAGGAGCAGTGCAATGTATTATATTAGGGATCAAAAAAATATAAGGTAGCACTTAAAAATAAAATTAAAAAAAGTTAAGTAAAATTACAAAACTTGCTCAATTATTATACAACAATGAATCTTTATTTATATAAGACTCCTGTGCCAGCATATGAGAGGTTAAAGCTACAGGTTGTCTATAAGAAGAGCTGCTGTGCCGGTATCCCTTCCCCATGAAAACACTTCCTGCTCCTGTACACAGGCAGCTCAGTGTTATCATAAGACCAGTAGGCAATTATTCATTATCAGAAAATAGTAAATCTGCGGTTTGTGCTCTAGAGTTCCCTGACTTTAGATTCTGTCACAGGAAGTAGCTGTCTGAGAGTCACTATCGTCAGGCGGAACAGCTCTAGAAGGGCTTTTTTCTGTCACCCGGTCACCCGAAGCGTCCTCTTCCCGATCAACCACAGTGAGAGAACCTCTCTCCTTCCAACCATTTCTCTGGGCAGAGACATCCTTGACTGGATGTGTTTCTATAGAGTGTGAAACGTGACTATGTATCAGTGTCCATATGTTTACCTGTTCATCAAAGATGTGTCAGTCGGACCAGAACTTTTACCTTCATTTATCATCTATGAAGTTAGAAGTTTTAAGAGTTTTGTTTTCTCTTTAGACAAAATAAAAAACAAGAAATATTGGGAAGTGCAGTTAGGTGGTGACATCGATGAGGGAGGAAGTAGCTAACTTCTCCTCCTCCTTCAGTTTCCATAGAAATAAATCTAGCTGCAGCCTGGGACTAAACCTGGATGAAAGGGAAGGTAAAACATGGGATGTATAACACATGTAGCAGTTTTATTGTCTGTATTGACCCGGATTCTCTGGGTTCAGGTCCCTACAAATTCTCTGGAAGTATAAGTCACAAAATAAGTTTCTAGAAAGTTCCAGCACAGGTTGGAGACAACTTTGTAGAATCCCATATTCTGTCTCTTTATGAATAATCTCATGCAGATTTGATACAATGAAGGTTAACATGCCGGCGTGGACAGTAATTAGCGGTATCATCGCTGTGGACGAGCCAGTCTATCCATACCAGGCCCATTAGCTAAAGTGTTTATTGCTTTATTGTAAAGACCTTGTAAAGACAAAGGAGAAGAAGGAAGCGACAGAACGGCTGTGTGCATGTCCTAATGATTCTAGGAAGCGGAGAACAGGCTCTTCCCATGATCCTCTGCAGTTCTTGCCTATGATAAAGCCCAAAAGAGAGCAAGAGTCAAAATAGATATAAAAAACAACGCACAAGATAAGACCTGGGTGTAGGCAGGTTGGCCCAACGGGTCCCTATTGGTGACTCAAGACCTCCTGATTGATGCCATTGGGTCAGGGAGTTTGAAAGCACAAGGAGAGTTAACATGTTGCCACTTTACACATTGTTTATTACAGAATTATTCCGGGTGCAGTGCCCTTATGGGTGCCACTCCTCAAGGTCTAGGGCCATCAGGTTCCTCACCCCTTGCAAGCCAGAAAACCTAGACCAATAAGCACATAGGGATGTGTGGGTGGCGGCCTATGCAAATTTCAGACCTCAAATGGGTTCTCCCTAAGCTAAGACAAAGGAAGGGCCACTGGTCTCTAACTCTTGAAGGGTCAATGAATAAGTCGAGGGGTCTGTTTCCTTTAAGAGAGGGCTTATGATGGACTTCATCCTTGTGAGCACTTTTTTGTGGTACCTGGGTGGAGAAAGCCATATTTTGGACTTTCAAAAAAAAAAAATATTGGTCACTCCCCAACTGCTGATGATAGAAAATAACCCCCTGATTCACTCTGAAAGCCTGAGAGTAAATGTCCACCTTCTAGCACCATGTAGTTTTAGGTCTGACATTCTACACTAATTATGATTTAACTGGATATGTAAATTTCTGGCCACCACTAGGGGGAGCTTACTGCAAAGGTTTTACGAAGCATGCAGTAAACTCCTCAGCTCCCTCTAGTGGTGGATGCAGGACAGAATTTTATCATTTAAAGGCTAATTAAAACTTTGAAAGGCAATTTGTTTTTTAATAATAATAAAAAGGTCATTCAGTGATTAGCACAACTTTCTAAATAGTTTTTATCAAAAATAATTTTTATTTTTTGAGATACAGCCGCTTTGTATCCTGTATACAGAGCAGCTGTATCTTTCACTAAATCCTGCTCCCATCAGGTCCTGCGTGTCTCTGACAGTTCATAACTTAGATGTCATAGATTACAGGTGGATCCTGCGTGTCAGAGACACGCAGGACCCGCTGACACTGAACCCGTCAGTCCTAAGAGGCTGACGGATTCAGGTCATAGCGAAGGACACAGCTGCTCTGTATACAGAATACAAAGCAGCTGTATCTCAAAAAGTTAAAACGTTTTTTTTAAGAAAAACTATTTTGAAAGCTGCACTAATCCCACTGACTGACCTTTTTATTTTTTTAAAAAAATTGCATTTCAAAGGTTTACATAGTATTTAACTCTATGTCTATGCAGGGGATTTGGAGCTCTGTATCAGAAAAATTGCGCTCTGACTGCTATAAAGATATAACTATTGGATAGTACGGATTCAGCTAGTTTAGGGCAACCGTCCATGGAAAAAAGTCTGCAAAATAGCGCTCCTCTGGAAGGGAGGAAATCTCTCTAGTGCCTCCTATAGGTGGTTACTCAAGGTGCACAAGCAAAGAATCCAAAAATCCAGTGACAGGCAACGTCTTAGATATTTATCAGGTGGGGGTCTATAACTTTTTTTTTTAGTTAATTGATAAATAGTCCATATTAATGATATAACCTGTGTATATTGATGACATCAGAGGTTACAATGTTCTGTATAGTCCAATAATCTCCTGTGATGGGTCCATATACCCCAGTCTGACTGCTCGATATTGGAGACGCCTAGGAATAGATCTGAGCATTACTTTATAGATTATATATAGTCCAGTATATAACAATATGGAGGAGTCTTGGAGGAACGGCACTGCTTTATCACTATACGCTATATACAGCACTATACGCTATATACAGTTACTTAGAAGTTTCTGCGCTCACATAGACATCAGATTACATCTGGGGGATCTTGATGACTATTAGGAGGATATATAAGGGAGATGACCCCCAATCCCCAGCGAGACAAACAAGGATGCAACAGGTTTAATTAATAACCGGTCTGATCCTATTGTTTCCCCTGAGATAAGCAGCACTAGAAGTGTATGGCAGCTGCTTATCACCCTCTACCTATAGGAAAAAAAAAACCATAAGGGATTTGGGGTAGCAATGCAATTTTGGACATTCATTGGAGAACTTGCCTGGTCCTATTTATTGAGGTTTCCTGGTTTTTAATATAGTTTTTGTTTCAACGTCTCACCATTTTGAAAATCCCTGCTTGCTGTCAGTGAATGGGAACATTGTAGTTCAGTGAATGGTAACAGAAAATCTATACAGACCTAATACTTCTCACAGCAGAGGCTTCGTTACAATTGTATTCAGACTAGATATATTTTGAAAACTATATACAGCCAGAACTCCAGACTGATATATTTTACCTGCACTGATACATTGTAGCAAACTGTCAAGACATGAGAGAGATTTATTGCTGATATTATCTCACATAGGATTGTCTAGAATGGATACAATTGTAACAAGCTCTCAACTGTGAGAAGTATAAAACTCTGTACAGGTTTTCTGTTTCCATTCACTGAACGAGAATGTTCCTATTCAATGACAGCAAGCAGACATCTTGAAAATCGTAAAGAATTGAAACACAAAGTATATTAGAAAGTTGTAGAACTTTTCATTATGCAATGGATAAGGTTTATTTAGATTGGACTGGATGAGCCCATTTAACCGTTTGCAAGGCCCAACAAGAAAAGCTGCGCGGTTGTGCTGGGACTTGTAGTTCTAATCCTTCTTTGTTTATCGAACATCTGCCTATACATTCACTGTACATTGCAGTTCTAGTAACAAGTCAATTCAACACGAAGACCTGGTGGAAAACTACGGCATACTGGGAGTTGTAGTTTTTCAATAGCTAGAGACCACAGATATAACGCAGCAGATTTACTAATGTGATTGTGCCCAGACCTTGTCGTAAAATGCGCCAAAATGTGGTGCATTTCCGGCTTATAATGTTGCATCAAATTTTAGATTTATTTATGAAGCAAATGCACCAAAAAGAAGAGACGTTTGCGCCTCACTAGACACTTTTTGAAACTGTGTCAAAAAGAGGGCATGGTCTAGCTAAAAGGGGTGTGGTTTTACTAAAAGGGGCATGGTTTAAAATGTTCCAAAATTTGGAGCAAAAGACTAAGGCCGGGTTCCCACGGGACGGATACGCTGTGTAAAAATCACGCAGCGCGTCCAACCTGGAACCCGCAGGCGTTTTTCGGATTGAAATTCCGCTGGGAAGAAAGCCGGTCATACTTACCCCCTCCCTCCTCTGACGTCCGCTCCGGCCTCCCTGGATGACGCGGCCGGCCATGTAACGCTGCAGCCTGTGATTGGCCTGTGATAGGCTGCATCGGTCACTCGGGATGCAACGTCATCCCAGGAGGCCGGATTGCAGGAAGGAGGAGGAGGGCATTCTGGGTAAGTTTGATTTTTTTTTTCTTCCGTCCTTGCGATTTTTGCGGTGCAACCGCTGCGATTACGCCGCAAAAGGTCACAACGCTTGGCTTTCTGTTGCAGGTTTTGTATCCCCATTGAATTCAACAGGGAAAACCCGCAACGGAAAATCAACAAAAACGCAGCATAAATTGACATGGAATTAAATTCCGCACCGCAGGTCAAGTTATTAACGTTTACGCTTTTGTTTTTTTTCCGCAGCGTTGGCCAGAGGTTTTCTAAATCTCATTCACTTTGCTGCATCTGTAAATGCTGCGGAATTTTTGCACACAATCCAATTGCGAAAATTCCGCAGCGTTTACGCTAAGGCCTAAGCCTAACAAGAAAAGAAAAGTGTCTAGCGAAATGCGCCAAATTGATCATACAGTGTGTACCACGGGGATACTTTTGGGGCGGCTTCTGACTGCCCGGTCTAGTTTACACTGTCTGAATTTTGCCGTTTAGTAAATCTGCCCCAATGTGATTGTTTGCACAGATTCCAGCTGAACAGACTAGGTGTGATGTCAGCCTGGACCAGCAGATGGCGCTAGACTGACCCATAGATTTATATAGAAAGGCGTCATGTCTGCGATGTTCTGGAGTACGCAGCAAAAATAAACGCAGTCGCCTGATGGAAGGAAGGGGCCGGAGCTGTGACGTTCATCAATGGTCCAACACCACGAGCCCTGGTACCTCAGGGGTCCCTCTGCCACATTACATGACACCATTATTATTATTAATGGCACACGGCAGGTGAGGGGCCCAATTACAGATTTTGCCATGTGGCCAAGGAGCTTGCAATCTATGCCAGCCAAGACTATACCACAGAGGGTGCACTCAGTGCGATCATAGATTCATACTCCTGCTGTTTTCACTACAAGATAGCGCCCCCTAGGCAATGCCAACTAAGAGTGCTCAAGTTTCAGCAAATAAATGTTACGTTGTGTATAGTTAAGGGTTCTGCCATTTTTTAATATACTATGTACATCAATTCAGTTTTGCTTTCAAGATCTCTGCTTGCAGTCATTGAATAGGAACTTTCATTGAAAATCTATCCTGGTCACATGATGGACGCACAGGTGCACAGCTCGTTACAATAACAGTGCTCTTAGAGGTGTACTGCCAGTGTAACAAGCAATGCATCAATAGCTACTAACGGTCCCATTTTTTGGGGGGATTGTCCCATGAAAGGCTTTTGCAGGTTTGCATAAAAATGGTTTCTTTGCAGTTTTCGGAGGCTTTCTGGGGTTAAAATGCCCCACGATTTGGGATTCAGATGTTGGGCGGTACCTTTATGTGATCATCACATGACCAGGATTGATTCTCATCTTCTGGAAGCAAACAACAATAATGGTTTTCATTCATTGACTGCAAGAAAAGATCTTGAATTAATAAACCTTATTGGCTCAACTGGGATACCCCTTTAAATGAATGATTAGATATATAGGGCTATAACAGAATGATGTATCTACATGTGCATTAGTTATTGAAAGTTGAATATATTGTAGATGTAGCAGAGCTGAATTTGTCATGAAAACTTTCTTTCATACAGCGGGATTACTCAATAAGTTAATATAACGCAGTAGGTTTACCTGCAGTCCTATGAAAAACAAATATCATAATATGTTTCAAATGACAAACTCAGCTCTGCTACATCTGTATAGTCGATTACTAGACTTCTCTCATTTATGTGTCTGGTTCATTTATAATGTTGGGTATTTTCTTGCATTCTTAAACATTAACTACAACCCGGCAACCAGAGGGGCGGAAGGGGGTAACAGAAGAAACCGTTTCCATGGAAACTTAAAGAACACCCATGTTTTCAACCAGCGTGACACAGGGGGAGGCCTAAGGATTGTCCAGTTGTCAGTGGGTTCATCCATTTTTAATGGCAGAGGTCACGAGGTCGGGCTGCTTGACCCCTACATATGTAAATGTCATCCGTCTGCTCTGCTATTCCGCACTTGTCTGCTACATATGGAGGCGGTGGTCACATATCAGACATTTCATTCCATTCTGCAGGAGATTATCACATGGATCTTTTATTTTCCTGTTGTATTATCTATATAAAACCATGAGTAACATATACTGATCCTATATTAAATAATGTCTTCTACTCCAGTCACATCCAGAGCTGCATTTAACATTTTTAGACAGTTGCTACTAAAATCTGTCAACATTGCGTCGACAGTCACCCCCCCCCCCCCCCCCCCAAACAGCTTAGCTCAGTGGTGTCTTCTGCACTGCATCATGGGAAGTTTTTAGAAATGGGAATATTATTGTATAGTGTCTGATGTAAAGATTACACAAAGTGGAAATCACCAGACACTGAACCAGCAGGGAATGCTGAGAGATTTACAGTCGGCAGAATTGGGAATGTTGCTGTGGATGTGACTGGAGTACAGGGCTGTGTTCACACATCGTGGTCAATTTGCGGTTTGTTTGTTTTTCACAGCAATGTTTAGTAAAATCGATGCAAACCTCGTTGTTTTGGCCATGATTTTGTCAAAATCACAGCAAAAAAACGCAAGCTGACCGTGTTGTGTGAACACAGCCTTACCAGGACCATAAAAAGGGTGTCCTGATTACAACCACTGTCTGTACTGTATGTCTTGCAGCTACCGCTAGGGGGAGCTCTCTACACACACAGATACAGGTTACAAAAAATTAAGTATAAATCCATCACTTAGCTCCACCTAGTGGTGGCTGCTGGTATACAGAATATTTTTGTTTATCTTTATGTCTATACAGGGATTTTTCTATGTAACAGCTCATCATAAACATTATTGAACATCTTGGTTTGTTATGACTAATGACTATTTCTGATGTAGTGTCGTACAGCACAGCAGAGTTATCGGATACTGAATGATACCTATTGTTCTATTTTTCCATCCAAATTCTTACAAAAGTTGAGGCTCTCCCTCTTCCTTTCACATGGCCATAGTCTTTTATGATAAAAATGGTTCTACCTGCAGTCACCACTAGGGGGAGAACACCACATACAACTACCTTTGAACTCTATAATAAATCCATCAGTAAACTCCTCCTAGTGGTGGATGCAGGCAGTCAGAATTCTATCACATAACGCTACAGCAAGCAGAGATCTTAAAAATGGTTAGGAATTAGTAAGTATGTTAGAAAGTTGCAGAACTTTTCCTTATACAATAATTATGTTTTATTTACATAGGACTGCTTACTACATGGTACCAAGATATCCAACATGATGACTGGATGATCTTGTATTGATGTATAGATCTAATAGCAGAGCTGAATTTGGGGGGCTTATTTTTGATCCATGCTACATTTATTTAATCCTTGTCAAAAGCAGGAATGTATCCCATCCCAGTGTGATGCAGCAGTGCTAAGTTAGTTGCATGTATCAACAGATGTATCTCCATTTAGCGTGTAGCATTACTGAGTTTGTTCTTTGGCACAATATTCCACAATACTGCATTGTGTTAGATGTTGTTTAAATAGGAATAAATTACCACATTATCCTAAATCAGGGTGTTATCACAATGCACAAGCAATGCAGCAGAGCTGAGTGTATCATTAGGCACAATGTATTATGTTTACTGTTGACTTTACATAGGACTTCAGGTAAACCAACTACTGTACATTATCTTCATTTAGAAAGTCACAACATACATTCAATGCAGCAGAGCTGAATTTGTCATTAGGTGAAATAGTACATGATGTTATATGCTAGCTATGGTTTTACATAGGACTGCAGGCGGACCTACTGAATTGTTTTATAATAGGTAATCACAATGCACACTCAATGTAGCAGGGCTGAGTTTGTCATTTGTTAAATAATCCTTGATATGATATCATCTATGTTATACATAGGACTGCAGGTGAACCTACTGCCTCATATCAGCTCAGATAGTTATAATAATCTACAGACAATGCAGCAGAGCTGAGTTTGTCATTTGGCACAATGTTCCACAATATCACAATGTGTTATCTATACTTTTACATAGGACTGCAGGTGAACCTACTGCATTGTTTTAACTTAGGCGGCTATCACAATGCACATTCCGTGTAGCAGAGCTGAGTTTGTCATTCGGTGAAATATTCCTTCATGCCATATGTCATCTATGTTATACATAGGACTGCAGGTGGACCAACTGCGTTAGAGAGTTATCACAATCCACAGATGACACAGCAGAGCTTATTCTGTCACGTGGCACAGCAGAGCTGATTCTGTCACATGGCACAGCAGAGCTGATTCTGTCACATGGCACAATGTTCTGCAATATCTTAATATGTTAACTATTTTTTTTACATAGGACTGCACACTCCACAGCTCTGCTACCTCTACCATCTACGTATAACAACACCCTAGAAAATGTGCGAGGCACCAGTGTCTCTGACGTTGCGATGCTATTGGGTGAACCAGTGGCTGCCAGTGTTTCCCGATGAATTGGTGATGGGAGGAGGGGGATTGTTGTGAGAGAAAACTCAGATTCAGTGTTCTTCCCCCAGGTTTCTGCTCTTCTTATTGAGATCCGCCTCCCCCCTCCCTTCCCTTCACTCTCCATCCATCCCTGTAGCTTGGGAAAGTGGGTTAGTGAAGGAACCTTGTGTACACAATCTCAGCCCAGGCAGCAGCACATCCCCTCCGCTCTGCTACTCCTAACTCTGGGATTGTTCTGCTGGAATTCCGCCTCTGGATCTTCTTTACTTTGCAAGATTTTTTTTCCCCAAAAATAGCAAAAACTGCAGGATCCAGAAACCCCCCCCCCCCCCATCTCCCCGATCCTTGTAGCAGGAACTCGTGAAATTCACACTTTGGGAAACTGCATGAAGATCTTGATCTCCTCAGGTCCTTGGAATTGATCAACCGTGGAATTTAAAAAGACAGATTTTTTTTTTTAATGGTTTAATTTTTTTCCTCCTTTTTTTTGGTAGAATTTTTTGGAGCCAGTTCTTGATATTTTTGAAGTGTTTCTATTGCTGTTTTGTTTTTTTTGCCTTGTGATTGTGAAGTGGTGACCATGGTTTGGAGGTTGCAAGCAGACAGGTACCAGTTGCCTCTCCTGCTTCTAAGACTCCTTTGCCTTCTCCCAACAGGACTGCCTGTCCGCAGCGTGGATTCTAACCGAAGCACAGATAACATCACTGTCCGGCAAGGGGATACAGCTGTACTCAGGTAGGGGGCGCTCTGCCCGTTTCTTCTTCTTTTTATGTTCTTTTTATGTTGACATGCTGGATGCTACTTGAGATAATGGACTACTTGGGAGTGGATGAGTGGCACATAGGTCCACCATAAACACCTCGAGACTTCTTCGAACCCATTGACGTGCCATAGAGTTCCTTGACCACTCATAGGACCCTCCACTCATCCCTCTCCACTCCTGGTATCAGTAAAGTCTACCTTGTTGTTAATGATGCTTCATTGACTCATCTCATCATGTGAGGTTGATCGAGGGTTCATCACGTGCTCGTTGCAATCTCCATGCCTCCGTTGTACAGCAGTCACGTTGCAGCCATCCTGGTGGACAAGTAAGGGTTAAGCCCGAAGAGTGTCAATGTGGAGGACTCCGTGATGATGTGGTAGGTCCATGTCTATTGAGATGTGGGCATGGATTGGGTTGGTAGCCCATGTAAGACGTAAGAAGAGCTGGCGTGGTGCCTACACCTAGTGCGACACTACATAGTCTCCCCGGGGTGGAGAGGGTTAAGTTTTCTGTTGCCGGGAACGTGGCGTCCTACAACATAGGGATGATAGGATTTGCTGACACTATTAAACACACCTCATAGCTATTAGTGTACGCGTTGAGGAGCCTATAGACTTGGTTGCGTGTCTACAGTATCCGTGAAGATAGATCTTCATCCTCGTCGTAGGGTATGGTCCATGCCGTGGCACAGGGCTATCTGCAGAACCATATATAATGGAGGTGCCACCCAGCCTGCCCCATGGACATTACCAGTGGTGGCTGCAGTGAGAACAAAATATATACTGGACAATGCTAGGGAGCACTGCAGCATTCTGCGTGTCAGCCGGTAGGTACGCTGTGAGCCAAATGCATTAACTCTATAGTTGTCGGCACAATGCAATAAGGTTCTCCTTCTCCTTGGCCGATGTTCCTCAGGTCTGGTCTTCAGAGGCTGCTAAGTGCATTATGATTAGACATCCCAGTTAATTAATGCTCTATGTTAACTTCAGGAGATGCTGGAAATGTGCTCTATTAATGGTCCTGGAGGACTCGGATTGTGAAACATGAGTAACCCTTTAAGGATCATGTTTGCGATGGTGCTTGAGGTCTATAAAGCCTTGTGCCTATGTATTATCTGACGCCTACATCACAAAATTAACACATAGAAGCGTGATCCGTCCAGGTGTGTGTGCATTGAGCTGGAGCTGTGAAGCCTTCAATGAACTTGACAAGGAAGGTGGCGGTGGTGGTGTCAGTGGGGGTGTCTGTGGTGGTGTCTGTGGTGGTGTCTGTGGTGGTGTCAGTGGGGGTGTCTGTGGTGGTGTCATTGGTGGTGTCGGTGGTGGTGTCGGTGGTAGTGTCGGTGGTTGTGGCGGTGGTGGTGTCAGTGGTGGTGGCAGTGGTGGTGGCGGTGGTGGTGGCGGTGGCGGTGTCGGTGGTGGTGTCGGTGGTGGTGTCAGTGGTGGTGTCTGTGGTGGTGTCAGTGGTTGTGTCGGTGGTTGTGTCTGTGGGGGTGTCTGTGGTGGTGTTTGTGGTGGTGTCGGTGGTTGTGTTGGTGGTGGTATCTGTGGTGGTGTCGGTGGTTGTGTCGGTGGTGGTGTCAGTGGTGGTGGCGGTGGTGGTGTTATCATGACGGTATTGATTGCTCAACCAGGTCTTCGTGATGACATCTCATGGTCCATACATTGATTTAAGCGTAATATTAACCATGCTAATGTTCTTCAACCAATATATAACTTGTATATAGTTAAACCAACCATAGGATCCATGCGATGATTGAGAGGGAAGACTATCTTCATGTTTCCATCCATGGCTGCTTTGATATCTCATCTTCTATGAAGTCCCATCTATGGTTATCTGTCCTCCTCTACCCTCAGTGCTTTGTATGTGAAGGCATATATTGACCATGTATGATGGTCAGGGATGGTCATCATTGATGGTCTGGTGTTCTCTATAGTATGTTGTCCTATAGTTATCTCATCCAGAATACTTACACTCAGAACACAACACTCAATGTTCCTATTATCCTGTGAGGACAGCTGGTTCTGGTTTAGTATACTGGATATGGGATTACTATACTATATTGTGTATTGGGTGAGTGTTTGTTGTCATGTCATAGCCATCATTCACGTTGCACTTGGACCCTCTCGTCTTGTTCCATCAACAGGTCACGTGTCGAGAGTTAACTGATCGAGTGATAGTCATTGTATTCAATTCATTGCATTTGTGTTGTTTTATATGGTTTTTTTTTCTCTCTTTCGAGACTATATTTAAATAAAAAAATAACGAAAAAAAATGTATCGCATTGGTTGAACTTCTCCCCTTGTGAGGGAACTATTATCCTAAAGCTATAGTAAAATCATTATTTTCCTGGAAAAGCTCTCCTCAGGTCTGGGGCTTAAAGGGATTGTCTACTTTTTAGTGAAGCCATTGTCTAATTGATGAGGATATTCTTCTCTAAAGAGGAGGATTTCTCCACATGTCTTCCTCATGCCAAGCATACAAGTATATTTGCAAAGGTGCAGGAACCCTTCAGGATTTACCGACAGGTCAGGATATTATTTCAATAGACTCCACAATATAAGTCAGGAATTCTGAGTCATCGAAAGGATACTTATATTTTTGGATTTTTATGGACTCTAGGTCTCCCACTTCTATTAATATATCTTTGTACGATGATGATCAGTGAGGGTCCCTCCTCTATAGATCCCATTGTTTTCCTAATTAATGTGGATATCATTGATTCCTTAACTTCTTCGGACCCTTAGGACCTTCTTGGCTTTTTCTGTAACTTGGACAACCCAACACAGTGCTCTCGAGGTCCAAAAATACATCAATGGTCCTGTATTGTCTTGGCTCATAGAAGTGAAAAACTGTCAAAAAATCAGGACACTTGGTGGGTAGAGAACTGGCAAGAACATAAATATCATATAAACAACTCTAAGGTCCATAGAAAGGAAGAAACCAGCTCAGGATCCCTAATCCTTGGGCAGTGTGGACCTGAACAGGACCCCTAGAGAGATCCATAGGTCTCCGAATGTTATCAAGAAGAAGACGATAGGCAAAGTCCAATGGTAACGCTGCTCTTCTGTCCAACGGGAGGGAAGGAACAAAGGGCTGAAGGAAGCACAGGATGTAGTGGTGTGATGGTGGAGAAACCCTTAAAGGGTTTTTCTGGAGCTGTAATATTGATGGCCTATCCCAGCACCCCCGCTGATCAGCTGCATGAAGAGGCGGGAGCAACGCATCCAATTCCTTGTTTACCTCGCCTATCCTTAGGAAAGAGTATCAATATCTGATCGGAAGAGGTCTGACTGCCATCTGCATGAAGGCACAGTGCCGTACATTTAGTTGTGGCTGTGCCTGGTACTGCAGTGCAGTCCTATTTACTTAAATGGGACTAAGCAGCTGTGAGCTGCAATACCAGACACAGCCACAACAAAATCTCTGGCACTGTGCCTTCATGCAGCTGATCGGCGTAGGTGCTGGGAGTCAGATCTCTACCGATCATATATTGATAGTCTTTCCTAGAATAAGCCATCAATATTACCGTCTCAGAAAACCCTTTTATGTGCATCCTTAATTATTGGGCCCCCCCTTATCCTATGGTAACTAGTATTTACAAATATTATCTTGAATTGTGAATGGGTTTAGGCTGTGCCGACAATAAAATGGATGTTTTACGTTTTCCAATCTCTAAGAAACTTCATTTCCCTGCTTTATATCAACGTTCAAAGAGAAACCCGGTTGATCAAACTGTATAAAATCTTAAAAGCCGCCAGTTTCCTCAGAGCAGAGGTTCCCGGCTCACTAACAAGTCTTTACTAAGGATATTCTGAATTATATACATAGAAACAAACTTTTATCTCGCGGATTACTTCAAAGGATGAAAGTGAATATTCTTAATTAAGGTTTAGTGTTCATTGCAGTTGCTGCTCTAAAAGGGAGAATCCTGGAATGTTTTCTGATGCAAAATAACAAACTAATAATAGAAGAGATAAGTCTTCAGATTCTTGTAATCCGTATTCATCAAGACAAACAAATTCCCCAAAATTTCAAAAACATGAAGCAAAATGACCAATTATGATTACATTGGATACACATTAGCCAAGATAGCCCCCCCCTACAATGTTCTCTTTTGCTTCCAAAATATTATGTTTGTAGACTCACGTCCTCACCCCAAATTTTCATTATTCCACTAGTTTTATAGACTTCCATAGTAATGTGCACAAAGAATTACAATCCCAGCGGAGGAGAAAACTTCCAGGAGCACAATCAGGATTTCTGTGAACGGTATATAGGATTCCTACCCAGTGTAGTCTACAAATGACATTATATTATACCGTTTAAATGCAAAAAAAATAGTTCTGCCATCTAGTGGCCACTAGTGGAGTTGCAGATTTTATTAAACTACTATGTTGCTTTATGGTTATAGTCCCTTACTATTTTTTGCTTTGTAAAGCAATGGTATGCCATAGCCAAACCAAACTAGTACAGCTTTGTTGCATTTCTTGGATGTGAATTTTTTCTTAGGGCATGGACACATAGGAACTATTACACGTAGGATCATTTAGGACAACCCCTACTCATGATAAAAAAAAACATTTAACCTTCGTCACGCTAAACCCATGTCATGATATTTCCCCATTAGGGTTCTATGTTGTGTCCTGATCATTCTTCGAGGATTACGGTTCCAGTGAAGACAGAAATAGCAAAAGTTGTCCCTTTTACTGTCGGTATAGGGTGGTTGTTGGGGTTCCCCAGTGTGGCTTTTTTGGGCCAACTGAGCAAATGAGTCTAAGGGCCACCCTATATCTCCACAGGACATGGGTAGGTCCACTTATAATATCATCACTAACATCTAGTAGGTTAACTGTGACTCGTCCTATAAGAAAAAGACCCTAATGGCAAGTGATTGGCTCCAAAATCCGCTCGAAATGGGGTTGTCTTCTGCTGGACCTTTGTGACAGCTCCCGGTCCCACATAAGGATCCTCTGGTACTCCGGTGGGCCCGTCCAGCCCTGGGTTCCCCCAAGATTGTGCCTTAACCACCGTAGAAGACACAACCTTACCTAGTTTTTGCTTGACTTTATCTTACTCCCCCGAATCTCTCCATTTATTTATTCCAGTGCCCAGAACTCATCATCTCCCCATTGTCCTATTACTAAAATTTTACCTCCAGCTTCTGAATGAAAGATTTATTTTCTCTCTCAGGAACATAACACATTCACTGGCTGAATAAAAAAAAAAAAACCCTCTGTTTATTTTTAGATATTGTATTTTTTTTATTTCCCCATCGAAAATACATTATCACCTGGTAATAAAGCCTCCCCGACCCGCTATCTCAATTTATGGATAATTTAGCACTTTCATGAAAAAGAAATGATGGATCAATACCAACTGTATATTTAATACCTCGCCCATCTACTGTGAAGCCATTCCACCATTCGGGAGCTGAACCGTGATGCAGATAAATGAATTGGATTCGAATCGTGTTTGGGACATGGGAATTCTTTACCCATAGAGACAATTATGGTGAAATATAAGATTTCATTGATGTCATGGCAACCATTTGGTCTCAAGTCGCAACATTGTATCTCCTAGCCATTGAACGTATGTGTTTTTGGAATCTATTCATCTTCAGTTAGACTCAAAAAGTTGCATTTCTTCGTATACACATAAATACATATTTACACTGACGCCGGGGCCGTTACTTCTACCGTGATGGAAAGTGTGCCAACGGCATCAGGATTTGTAGCCTCTTATCTTTCATAAAAGCCGGTTATGTCTGGGAGGGAACCATCTGAGAGTTCAAGAGACCAAAGTGATGGATACACGACGGATTCTTTATCAAAACCTAACATCACAGCGCCGACCGTAGATTTCGAAGTGTAGATAAATCACAGCTATTCCTGGGATGGAAGACCCATCGTGGTTTCATTGCTTACCCCAATTATTCTTGTATATCGGCCATTACCCATTCATCATACAACTCCAGTAGGTTGGGGTTGAGCCATTGGTTGGGTTTAGTCAATGACTCGTTTCTTTGAATAACCCAATAATCGAAATAATGTATCTAGTTAAGGATGGGAAGTCCTATGTGGGATTCCTTCCAGAAGTTTGGGAAATCCTTGTGGTCGATCATCATGGACCAAAAATAGTTGGAAACTCAATTTTGGAGTTAGAGTTTACCAATGATCTGGATTTTTTTGGGTTCCAGTTCATGGAACTTATTGTGAACGGGGAGTGGACCAGTGGTGGGAACCTCAGAAGGAACTTGGGAAAAATTAATGGAGAACTGTAGTAAACTTCTTAAAAAAGTTTTGACCAAGAAAATCATAAATCTTGGAGATAAAAAAAAAGTGAGAATGACATTATATACTATTACGAGACGTCAGCCGCTGCACCTACCTGTGCGGCCGACATCCATCTTCTTGTCTCAACCCCACTGTCAGCCTCTCCATAGCAGTGCGCAGATGAGCTCTGCTATAACTTAAAGGGAAAGACACATGTTAGTTGGTTGTGACATACATACTCCTGCACAGAATTGCCTGAGCAACAAGGGTCTTTGCTCGTGTCCTGAGGCCTTACTGTGACATATCCAAACAATCTCACCCACTGGGTGATCCATGAGCTATGCCACGTCCACCAATCAATGATACTATAATTACAGGCAGTTTAGTAGTGATGGTGACAACCACTCTCTTTCAATGAGAGGTTGTCACAGTCCCGCCCCCTTGTTACTAATGTATAACTGAACATTGATATGATGTAATCAGATTTTAATATCTATCACCCAATTGTTTCTCATCGTACAACATTTATGGCAAGGGATCCACCAGAACAAAGGGTTACTGGAAATTTTTGCTCCATTTTTTATGTTGGTTTTTGACCATTTTGAACTCACTCCGCACTTAATTTTGATAAAAGTTTCCCAAAAATGTACTTCTAAGTGTTGAAAATAGTAAGAAGAATGGTAGAAGGGAAACTGTGAGGAGCGTCAGCCACTTCTAGAATGCAAACACCATCCCCGATCCTAATCCCGGCTTAGAGAAGGGATTCAGTGGCCACGGGCTTCATTCCAAGAGCAAATGAGTTTATTTCACAAAGATACAGAAAAAAAACTCTCAAAATGGACGGGAAATGCCGTGTCTGCGCCTTTTGTGATTTTGTGCTCAATTGTACAAAATAACAAAACTGTTTAGTGGAATGAAAAGATTCTTCATGGAGAATGGAATAGACTTGAGATTTGGAGTTCATTGCGCAAATTCTATATTACCGGAATAAAAAGCTGAGTTCAGAACTGGGACCCGGCATCAAGATAGCACATAATACATAGAAAAGTTCAGCATTTTTTGCTACTTAGTCTAAAAACATCTCACGTCTTCCTCATATATGGATTCTTGTTAGCGCTGACTGTGTTGGCTATCACTGATGTTATCAATAGGGGCGGGGCTCTGACAACCTCAATCTTTCAGGATTTTTTTTTCTTTCTTTGTTTCTTTTTTTCCTTCCTCCCTTTCATCCTCCCTTGCTTTCCTTCCTTTCACTCGCCCTTTCATATTCCTTCCTTCCTAACTTCCTTCATTCATCTCCCTCTCCTTCTTTTATTTTACCCTCCCTTCCTTCCTTCCTTCCTTCTTTCTTTCTTTCTTTCTTTCTTTCTTTCTTTCTTTCTTTCTTTCTTTCTTTCTTTCTTTCTTCCTTCTTCCATCCATCCTTCTTTCCTTTCTTCCTGCATTCCTCTCTCTCTCTCTCTCTCTCTCTCTCTCTCTCTCTCTCTCTCTCTCTCCTTCTTTCCTTTTACCCTCCCTTTCATCTTACTTTCTTGCTTCCTTCCTTTTTTTCATCCTCCTTCCTTGTTCCAGTTCTCTCTCTCCTTTCCTTTCAACTTCCCTTTTATCTACCTTCCTTCCTTTTGTCCTCCCTTTCTTTGTCATTTCTTCCTCTCTCCTTCTTTCCTTTCTGTCTCCTGTTCATCTTCCTTCCTTCCTCCTTTGTTCCTTCCTCTCTCCTTTCTTTTATATCTCCTGTTCATCTTCCTTCCTTTTATCTGCCTTCCTTCCTTTCTACTTCCTTCCTATCTTCTGGCCATTCTTCTTCCTTTCTCTTTCCTTCCTTTCTCATTCATTCCTTCCTTCCTTTCTCATTCCACCCTTCCTTTCTCATTCCTTCCTTCCTTTCTCATTCTATCCTTCCTTTCTCATTCCATCCTTCCTTTCTCATTCTTCTTCCATCCTTCCTTCCTTTCTCATTCATTCCTTCCTTCCTTTCTCATTCCTTCCTTCCTTTCTCATTCATTCATTCCTTCCTTCCTTTCTCATTCTTCTTCCATCAGTCCTTCCTTTCTCATTCCATCCTTCCTTTCTCATTCTTCTTCCAACCTTCCTTCCTTTCTCATTCCTTCCTTCCTTTCTCATTCCTTCCTTCCTTCCTTCCTTTCTCATTCTTTTTCCATCATTTCTTCCTGTCTCATTCCTTCCTTCCTTTTCTCATTCATTGCTTCCTTCCTTTCTCATTCTTCTTCCATCATTCCTTCCTTTCTCATTCCATCCTTCCTTTCTCATTCTTCTTCCAACCTTCCTTCCTTTTCTCATTCATTCCTTCCTTCCTTTCTCATTCTTCTTCCAACCTTCCTTCCTTTCTCATTCCTTCCTTCCTTTCTCATTCCTTCCTTCCTTCCTTTCTCATTCTTTTTCCATCATTTCTTCCTGTCTCATTCCTTCCTTCCTTTTCTCATTCATTGCTTCCTTCCTTTCTCATTCTTCTTCCATCATTCCTTCCTTTCTCATTCCATCCTTCCTTTCTCATTCTTCTTCCAACCTTCCTTCCTTTTCTCATTCATTCCTTCCTTCCTTTCTCATTCTTCTTCCAACCTTCCTTCCTTTCTCATTCCTTCCTTCCTTTCTCATTCCTTCCTTCCTTCCTTTCTCATTCTTCTTCCATCCTTCCTTCCTTTCTCATTCCTTCCTGTCATTCTTCCATCCTTCCTCCCTTGCATCCTCATCGATCTGAGCTTCACCAAAGTCTCCTGCAGGAAAAGCTCTTTAGTTATTACCAGGTGTCTGGTCTGTCACTTGCTGATTATCCTCAGAGTACTGGTATTGCCCTCGGGCAGCAGATGGCAGTGAGTGTTGTAGGGCAGCAGTCATATTTGTACATCCGCTCTGTGGTGTTCTGTAATTATACATTGTACTTATGTTTTTCTTTTTGCCTTTCTTTGGCTTTGTACCGGATTATTGACATTGCCGTGAACCTGTGTTGTAGACGCTCAGATCAAAGTCTGTCAGGATATAAAGATGATTCTTTGGCAGTTCCTGGAAAGGATTTGTCATGTTTCAGAGACCTGTTATTAACCGCGAGGACTTATTGCGCAAACCCCTTGGCTGTCAATCACGCAGCGATCACCACTAAACTCCTGCTTTTTGTTGACTGAGTATTTTTTTTTTAAATTCAGCGATCGTTCAGCTTTACTCTCACATAGATGAAGCATTTCATGGTTCTCCGAGACATGATAAACACAATAGGTTAAGATACACCTTCTCAGAAGACAGTATCACACAGTATATGCTCAGATACATCATCTCAGTTCTCTCTCTCCTTTCCTTTCAACTTCCCTTTTATCTACCTTCCTTCCTTTTGTCCTCCCTTTCTTTGTCATTTCTTCCTCTCTCCTTCTTTCCTTTCTGTCTCCTGTTCATCTTCCTTCCTTCCTCCTTTGTTCCTTCCTCTCTCCTTTCTTTTATATCTCCTGTTCATCTTCCTTCCTTTTATCTGCCTTCCTTCCTTTCTACTTCCTTCCTATCTTCTGGCCATTCTTCTTCCTTTCTCTTTCCTTCCTTTCTCATTCATTCCTTCCTTCCTTTCTCATTCCACCCTTCCTTTCTCATTCCTTCCTTCCTTTCTCATTCTATCCTTCCTTTCTCATTCCATCCTTCCTTTCTCATTCTTCTTCCATCCTTCCTTCCTTTCTCATTCCTTCCTTCCTTTCTCATTCCTTCCTTCCTTTCTCATTCATTCATTCCTTCCTTCCTTTCTCATTCTTCTTCCATCAGTCCTTCCTTTCTCATTCCATCCTTCCTTTCTCATTCTTCTTCCAACCTTCCTTCCTTTCTCATTCCTTCCTTCCTTTCTCATTCCTTCCTTCCTTCCTTCCTTTCTCATTCTTTTTCCATCATTTCTTCCTGTCTCATTCCTTCCTTCCTTTTCTCATTCATTGCTTCCTTCCTTTCTCATTCTTCTTCCATCATTCCTTCCTTTCTCATTCCATCCTTCCTTTCTCATTCTTCTTCCAACCTTCCTTCCTTTTCTCATTCATTCCTTCCTTCCTTTCTCATTCTTCTTCCAACCTTCCTTCCTTTCTCATTCCTTCCTTCCTTTCTCATTCCTTCCTTCCTTCCTTTCTCATTCTTTTTCCATCATTTCTTCCTGTCTCATTCCTTCCTTCCTTTTCTCATTCATTGCTTCCTTCCTTTCTCATTCTTCTTCCATCATTCCTTCCTTTCTCATTCCATCCTTCCTTTCTCATTCTTCTTCCAACCTTCCTTCCTTTTCTCATTCATTCCTTCCTTCCTTTCTCATTCTTCTTCCAACCTTCCTTCCTTTCTCATTCCTTCCTTCCTTTCTCATTCCTTCCTTCCTTCCTTTCTCATTCTTCTTCCATCCTTCCTTCCTTTCTCATTCCTTCCTGTCATTCTTCCATCCTTCCTCCCTTGCATCCTCATCGATCTGAGCTTCACCAAAGTCTCCTGCAGGAAAAGCTCTTTAGTTATTACCAGGTGTCTGGTCTGTCACTTGCTGATTATCCTCAGAGTACTGGTATTGCCCTCGGGCAGCAGATGGCAGTGAGTGTTGTAGGGCAGCAGTCATATTTGTACATCCGCTCTGTGGTGTTCTGTAATTATACATTGTACTTATGTTTTTCTTTTTGCCTTTCTTTGGCTTTGTACCGGATTATTGACATTGCCGTGAACCTGTGTTGTAGACGCTCAGATCAAAGTCTGTCAGGATATAAAGATGATTCTTTGGCAGTTCCTGGAAAGGATTTGTCATGTTTCAGAGACCTGTTATTAACCGCGAGGACTTATTGCGCAAACCCCTTGGCTGTCAATCACGCAGCGATCACCACTAAACTCCTGCTTTTTGTTGACTGAGTATTTTTTTTTTAAATTCAGCGATCGTTCAGCTTTACTCTCACATAGATGAAGCATTTCATGGTTCTCCGAGACATGATAAACACAATAGGTTAAGATACACCTTCTCAGAAGACAGTATCACACAGTATATGCTCAGATACATCATCTCAGAAGACAGTATCACACATTATATGCTTAGATACACCTTCTCAGAAGACAGTATCACACATTATATGCTTAGATACATCATCTCAGAAGACAGTATCACACATTATATGCTCAGATACATCATCTCAGAAGACAGTATCACACATTATATGCTTAGATACACCATCTCAGAAGACAGTATCACACATTATATGCTTAGATACACTGGATCAGCAGCACACTGTACATGGAAATGTATTTTATAATAACACTGGACACTGACAATAACTGTTGATTCCTTTTCTAAAAAGACTTGTATCGACACATTTTAACTCTTTGCGTATAATAGCTGCAGGATCATGTGACTCTTTTAATTCATGTTGTGTCATGTGATTTTAGTTATTTAATTTTTCTTAATTATTTTGTGTCCTTTTTCTATGTCTCCCCGGAGGCCCGGAGGCACAGGACAATAAATAATGTAAATTTGTACATATTGCAGCGCACGGCAGAATATATGAGCAGATTGTAAATAAATAATACGAGTAATAACAAATGCAATATAATCCCATGAATTTATCCCCCCTCCCCCGCTCGCTGCGACAGATAACGCTTCCTCTGACAATAAGTAGTTTTGCTTGGCTCATAAAATAGGTCAGCAACAGGTAGAGATGATCTGTCATTCCTGGGTATGGGACAACCCGCTACTGGGATAAGGCACCTTGTGGATTCAATATCTGTAGATACAAGAAATGATTTCAGCACAGTGTCAGGCAGCTGCCATAAAGAACAATGTCTGCACAAAAAAATAATTTCCCCACAACCTAAAATTGTCATTGACATTGAGGAGTGGGCCACAGCCTTAGAATTATTACCCATATTCTCACTTTTATTAAATACCAATCATTCCTCGCTGCCAATTAGAATTAGGTAATCCAGATATTTCCATGCTCTCAGGTGGCCAGAGGTGTTAAATATAAGGGTATGTTCACACGAGGGCGTCCGTTACGGCTGAAATTACGGGGATGTTTCAGCCTGAAAACATCCCCGTAATTTCAGCCGTAACGGCATGTGCAGGCGCTTGAACGCCGTAATTGGCGCTGCTATTCATTGGAGTCAATGAATAACGGCTCCAATTACGGCCAAAGAAGTGACAGGTCACTTCTTTGACGCGGGCGTCTATTTACGCGCCGTCATTTGACAGCGGCGCGTAAATTACGCCTCGTGTGAACAGACAAACGTCTGCCCATTGCTTTCAATGGGCAGATGTTTGTCAGCGCTATTGAGGCGCTATTTTCGGACGTAATTCGGGGCAAAAACGCCCGTAAATAGGCCGTGTGAACATACCCTAAATGTTGGCAGTTCCAGATAATGCTAGTGAGATCCTAAGCCTATAACTCTCATTGGTTCACCATACACCAGAATCAGGGGATAACACACTGGACCAGTGGGATCGGCCAATGGATGATGGATAACTGAAAACTTGGATTTTTATTTATGATTCCAAAATCCCTGTCTGATAGTCCATCAAATCCAATGGTAAGGCATCAAATTAGTTCAATAGGTATTACTAGTATCGGAATAATGTACCTTAAGTTGATCATCCACTTCTAAACACAATATTTTTAGGTCCAACATTCTGTTCTTTTTATTGGCCAGGGCTCCAAATCCTCTACATATGCAATAGCAATCTGGCTACCTGCAGCCACCACTAGGGGGAGCTCAAGAGCTTGCCGCATATTGTGTTACTATTAAGCTCAATGTATAAACAGTCTACAGTAAGCTCCTAAGCTCCCCCTAGTGGTGACTGCAGGCAAACCAAATGTTATCATTTGCTTATGTATTTATGCAGGGGATTTAGAGCATTGTATCAGAGCAAAAATGCTCAGACCTCTATAAAAATAAAATAATCAGCCCAAAATATGGAAATTTGTAGATTTAGGAAAGTGCACATTCACTTTATTCCTAGGGTCTATGAGCACAGACGCCACAGATCCCCCGGGCTGATAAGCTATATGCCAATGATGGAATCTTGTGAAGACGTCACCATCACCTCCGACCCATCATAGAACTCTTCCATGTGAGTCATGTGACATAGATGACATCACCACTTACCATAAATCAAGTTATAGATCACAGGATATTTTGATATCATACAGTCTCTGTATTGAATGTATTATCTGAGGTTTTATTCCCGCTCACATGTGTTGAGTAAAGTGTGAGCCTCGAGCTGAAGCTCAATCATTTTTTTCGTTCCTGGCATCTTGAATCACTTACTGGAGGAGCACAGCATGGAATCTGCCTGGTCTACAGGGAAATTAGCAATCTACATAATACATAAACCAAGCGAGAGGCGAATAATGACAAGTGCATATGTTCTGTATATTCATGGGTCGATTAAAACAATAGGGGGGTTATTTATTAAAGTGATGCTATTAAAAAAAAGTAATGTGCTATTTGTTGTATGATGAGTGAGACGTCTTCTCCATCTGAACATCTAAAGACAATCAAAGGCAGGTAGATGGTTCAACAACGTCGCCAATTTTCTAGTGCATGGGATACAATGGGAGAATCAATTTACATATGGATCGTAATTCTCGGCAAATCAGGCGAATCGGTGAAACTTCTCATGGGTGAAAAATGCGCTCGAATCTACAATGACACATCTGCTCGTCCTCAACCCCTCAATAGTGTCCTATGTATTAGAACTTATAAATCCACCAAGTCCTACTTCATTAACCGTTTTATGCATAGGGGAATTATTAAAGTAGTTAAATCCTTGTAATAGGAGGCAGTATTATAGTAGTTATATTCTTGTATATAGGGGGCAGTATTATAGTAGTTATATCCTTGTGTATAGGAGCAGTATTATAGTAGTTATATTCTTGTATATAGGGGCAGTATTATAGTAGTTATATTCTTGTATATAGGGGGCAGTATTATAGTAGTTATATTCTTGTATATAGGGGGCAGTATTATAGTAGTTATATCCTTGTGTATAGGAGCAGTATTATAGAAGTTATATTCTTGTATATAGGGGCAGTATTATAGTAGTTATATTCTTGTATATAGGGGGCAGTATTATAGTAGTTATATTCTTGTATATAGGAGCAGTATTATAGTAGTTATATTCTTGTATATAGGAGGCAGTATTATAGTAGTTATATTCTTGTATATAGAGGACAGTATTATAGTAGTTATATTCTTGTATATAGGGAACAGTATTATAGTAGTTATATTCTTGTATATATAGGGAGCAGTATTATAGTAGTTATATTCTTGTATATAGGAGCAGTATTATAGTAGTTATATTCTTGTATATAGGAGCAGTATTATAGTAGTTATATTCTTGTATATAGGGGCAGTATTATAGTAGTTATATTCTTGTATATAGGAGCAGTATTATAGTAGTTATATTCTTGTATATATAGGGAGCAGTATTAGGGCGGGTTCACACATGGCGGAATTCCACTTAAATTCCGCTGCGGACACTCCGCAGCGTTAATCCGCAGCGGAGCCGTTTCTCCATTGACTTTCACTTTAATTTAGCAGTGTTCGTTTACACGATGCGTACAATTCCGCTGCGGAGCATAGGCTGCGGAGCGGAATTTGGTGTCCGCAGCATGCTCTGTCTGTTGCGGAGCAGTGGCGGACTCATGGCGGAATTTCTCCATTGACTTCAATGGAGATTCTAAGTTCCGCAATGAAGTCCGCAGCTGTCATGCACATGTCATGTGTGCTGCGGATGCGTCTTGCTTTTTTAACTTGACATTTCTTCATTCTGGCTGGACCTAGGTATTTCTAGGTCTACAGCCAGACTGAGGAAGTCAATGGGGCTCCCGTAATGACGGGAGCGTTGCTAGGAGACGTCTGTAAATAGTCACTGTCCAGGGTGCTGAAAGAGTTAAGCGATCGGCAGTAACTGTTTCTGCACCCGGGACAGTGACTACCGATCCCAATATACATGTATCTGTAAAAAAACATATAAGTTCATACTTACCGAGAACTCCCTTCGTCTGTCTCCAGTCCGGCCTCCCAGGATGACGTTTCAGTGTAAGTGACGGCTGCAGCCAATCACAGGCCAAGCACAGGCTGCAGCGGTCACATGGACTGGCGCGTCATCCAGGGAGGTCGGGCTGGATGCCGAAAGAGGGACGCGTCACCAAGACAACGGCCGGTAAGTATGAATTTCTTTTACTATCACTAGGGAAAGTGCTGTCCCTTCTCTCTATCCTGCACTGATAGGGAGAAGGGAAGCACTTTTCCCGCAGTCCGCAGCAGCTAGTCCGCATCAATTTTCTGCACATTTTGTGCAGATCCGCAGCCGTAATCCGCAACCCGGATTAGGTGCGGCATTGATGCGGACAGTTGCGGAGGAATTCCGCCATGTGTGGTCATGCCCTTATAGTAGTTATATTCTTGTATATAGGAGCAGTATTATAGTAGTTATATTCTTGTATATAGGAGCAGTATTATAGTAGTTATATTCTTGTATATAGGAGCAGTATTATAGTAGTTATATTCTTGTATATATAGGGAGCAGTATTATAGTAGTTATATTCTTGTATATAGGAGCAGTATTATAGTAGTTATATTCTTGTATATAGGAGCAGTATTATAGTAGTTATATTCTTGTATATAGGGGCAGTATTATAGTAGTTATATTCTTGTATATAGGAGCAGTATTATAGTAGTTATATTCTTGTATAAGGGGGCAGTATTATAGTAGTTATATTCCTGTATATAGGGGCAGTATTATAGTAGTTATATTCTTGTATATAGGAGGCAGTATTATAGTAGTTATATTCTTGTATATAGAAGCAGTATTATAGTAGTTATATTCTTGTATATAGGAGCAGTATTATAGCAGTTATATTCTTGTATATAGGGACAGTATTATAGTAGTTATATTCTTGTATATAGGGGGCAGTATTATAGTATTTATATTCTTGTATATAGGGGGCAGTATTATAGTAGTTATATTCTTGTATATAGGAGCAGTATTATAGTAGTTATATTCTTGTATATAGGGGCAGTATTATAGTAGTTATATTCTTGTATATAGGGGACAGTATTATAGTAGTTATATTCTTGTATATAGGGGACAGTATTATAGTAGTTATATTCTTGTATATAGCGGGCAGTATTATAGTAGTTATATTCTTGTATGTAGGGGGCAGTATTATAGTAGTTATATTCTTGTATATAGGAGCAGTATTATAGTAGTTATATTCTTGTATATAGGGGGCAGTATTATAGTAGTTATATTCTTGTATTTAGGGGCAGTATTATAGTAGTTATATTCTTGTATATAGGAGCAGTATTATAGTAGTGATATTCTTGTATATAGGAGCAGTATTATAGTAGTGATATTCTTGTATATAGTGGGCAGTATTATAGTAGTTATATTATTGTATATAGGAGCAGTATTATAGTAATTATATTCTTGTATATAGGAGCAGTATTATAGTAGTTATATTCTTGTATATAGGGGGCAGTATTATAGTAGTTATATTCTTGTATATAGGGGCAGTATTATAGTAGTTATATTCTTGTATATAGGGGGCAGTATTATAGTAGTTATATTCTTGTATATAGGGGCAGTATTATAGTAGTTATATTCTTGTATATAGGAGCAGTATTATAATAGTTATATTCTTGTATATAGGGGCAGTATTATAGTAGTTATATTCTTATATTTAGGGGCAGTATTATAGTAGTTATATTATTGTATATAGGAGCAGTATTATAGTAATTATATTCTTGTATATAGGAGCAGTATTATAGTAGTTATATTCTTGTATATAGGGGGCAGTATTATAGTAGTTATATTCTTGTATATAGGGGCAGTATTATAGTAGTTATATTCTTGTATATAGGGGGCAGTATTATAGTAGTTATATTCTTGTATATAGGGGCAGTATTATAGTAGTTATATTCTTGTATATAGGAGCAGTATTATAATAGTTATATTCTTGTATGTAGGGGCAGTATAATAGTAGTTATATTCTTGCATATAGGGGGCAGTATTATAGTAGTTATATTCTTGTATATAGGGGACAGTATTATAGTAGTTATATTCTTGTATATAGGGGGCAGTATTATAGTAGTTATATTCTTGTATATAGGGAGCAGTATTATAGTAGTTATATTCTTGTATATAGGGGACAGTATTATAGTAGTTATATTCTTGTATATAGGGGGCAGTATTATAGTAGTTATATTCTTGTATGTAGGGGGCAGTATTATAGTAGTTTTATTCTTGTATATAGGAGCAGTATTATAGTAGTGATATTCTTGTATATAGGGAGCAGTATTATAATAGATATATTCTTGTATATAGGGGCAGTATTATAGTAGTTATATTCTTGTATATAGGGGCAGTATTATAGTAGTTATATTCTTGCATATAGGGGGCAGTATTATAGTAGTTATATTCTTGTATATAGGGGGCAGTATTATAGTAGTTATATTCTTGTATATAAGGAGCAGTATTATAGTAGTTATATTCTTGCATATAGGAGCAGTATTATAGTAGTTATATTCTTGTATATAGGGGGCAGTATTATAGTAGTTATATTCTTGTATATAGGGGCAGTATTATAGTAGTTATATTCTTGTATATAGGAGCAGTATTATAGTAGTTATATTCTTGAATATAGGAGCAGTATTATAGTAGTTATATTCTTGTATATAGGAGCAGTATTATAGTAGTTATATTCTTATATATAGGGGGAAGTATTATAGTAGTTATATTCTTGTATATAGGATGCAGTATTATAGTAGTTATATTCTTGTATATAGAGGGAAGTATTATAGTAGTTATATTCTTGTATATAGGGGCAGTATTATAGTAGTTATATTCTTGAATATAGGAGCAGTATTATAGTAGTTATATTCTTGTATATAGGAGCAGTATTATAGTAGTTATATTCTTGTACATAGGGGGCAGTATTATAGTAGTTATATTCTTGTATATAGGGGGCAGTATTATAGTAGTTATATTCTGGTATATAGGGGCAGTAGTATAGTAGTTATATTCTTGTATATAGGGGGCAGTACTATAGTAGTTATATTCTTGTATATAGGGGGCAGTATTATAGTAGTTATAGTCTTGAACATAGGGGACAGTATTATAGTAGTTATATTCTTGTATATAGGGGCAGTATTATAGTAGTTATATTCTTGTATACAGGGGGCAGTATTATAGTAGTTATATTCTTGTATATAGGAGCAGTATTATAGTAGTTATATTCTTGTATATAGGGGCAGTATTATAGTAGTTATATTCTTGTATATAGGTGCAGTATTAAAGTAGTTATATTCTTGTATATAGGTGCAGTATTATAGTCATTATATTCTTGTATATAGGGGCAGTATTATAGTAGTTATATTCTTGTATATAGGGAGCAGTATTATAGTAGTTATATTCTTGTATATAGTGGCAGTATTGTAGTAGTTATATTCTTGTATATATGAGGCAGTATTATAGTAGTTATATTCTTGTATATAGGGAGCAGTATTATAGTAGTTATATTCTTGTATATAGGGGTGCAGTATTATAGTAGTTATATTCTTGTATATAGGGACAGTATTATAGTAGTTATATTCTTGTATATAGGGGCAGTATTATAGTAGTTATATTCTTGTACATAGGGGCAGTATTATAGTAGTTATATTCTTGTATATAGGGGGCAGTATTATAGTATTATATTCTTGTATATAGGGGCAGTATTATAGTAGTTATATTCTTGGATATAGGAGCAGTATTATAGTCGTTATATTCTTGTATATAGGGAGCAGTATTATAGTAGTTATATTCTTGTATATAGTGGCAGTATTGTAGTAGTTATATTCTTGTATATATGAGGCAGTATTATAGTAGTTATATTCTTGTATATAGGGAGCAGTATTATAGTAGTTATATTCTTGTATATAGGGGTGCAGTATTATAGTAGTTATATTCTTGTATATAGGGACAGTATTATAGTAGTTATATTCTTGTATATAGGGGGCAGTATTATAGTAGTTATATTCTTGTATATAGGGACAGTATTATAGTAGTTATATTCTTGTATATAGGGACAGTATTATAGTAGTTATATTCTTGTATATAGGGGAAGTATTATAGTAGTTATATTCTTGTATGTAGGGGCAGTATTATAGTAGTTATATTCTTGTATATAGGGGCAGTATTATAGTAGTTATATTCTTGTATATAAGCCTCCATATTATAGTAGTTATATTCTTGTATATAGGGGCAGTATTATAGTAGTTATATTCTTGTATATAGGGTTAGTATTATAGTAGTTATTTTCTTGTATATAGGGGCAGTATTATAGTAGTTATATTCTTGTATATAGGGGCAGTATTATAGTAGTTATATTCTTGTATATAGGGGCAGTATTATAGTAGTTATATTCTTGTATATAGGGGCAGTATTATAGTAGTTATATTCTTGTATATAGGGGCAGTATTGTAGTAGTTATATTCCTGTATATAGGGGCAGTATTATAGTAGTTATATTCTTGTATATAGGGGGCAGTATTATAGTAGTTATAGTCTTGTATATAGGAGCAGTATTATAGTAGTTATATTATTCTTGTATATAGGAGCAGTATTATAGTAGTTATATTCTTGTATATAGGAGCAGTATTATAGTAGTTATATTCTTGTATATAGGAGCAGTATTATAGTAGTTATATTCTTGTATATAGTGGACAGTATTATAGTAGTTATATTCTTGTATATAGGGGGCAGTATTATAGTAGTTATATTCTTGTATATAGGGGGCAGTATTATAGTATTATATTCTTGTATATAGGGGCAGTATTATAGTAGTTATATTCTTGTATATAGGGGCAGTATTATAGTAGTTATATTCTTGGATATAGGGGCAGTATTATAGTAGTTATATTCTTGGATATAGGGGAAAGTATTAGGCCATGGCAGAGTTTTTCCGCTGCAAATGTTGGTGCAGATTTGGAGCAATTACGTAACGAATCTGCAGCAACATTTGCATATTTGACAGGTAATTCAGACGTTGCAGATATCACAGCGGACTTGCCACAGATTTCAGTTTTTGCTTTGCAAAGGCTGAAATCCGCAGTGAAATTCCGCTTCTTTCCCGCAACAGTCAATGCATGCTGCGGAGGGAAAATTCTGCACCGCAGCCTATGGTCCGCAGTGGAGTTTTCCGCAATGTCTGAACTAACTTGCCTCAAAATGTATAGAAACCAATGAAAAAAACGGCCGCTGGAGAATTCCACTGCACTTCCGCCACGTGTGAACCCAGCCTAATAGTTACAACTACTTGAAATGTCGGCAAAGACGTTGTCACCTCCCTTCCTCCACTCCTCTTTGCATCACATACAGTTTTATACTCCGCAGGATGCAATAATGAGCACAGGACGAAGCTTCAGTGTTATGAGAATATGATGTTTGTGCTTCATTCCTGAGGCCTGATGGGAAGGACATTTAAAATAAAAAAAAGAGTAAAATCCTACAAATTCATTGTTGTTGTTCTGATCAGACATTATGTACAGTCGGGTCTCTCGCTTTCATCTGTCACATTTGTGTCTTTTTTTCTGATGCTTTTAAGTCAACAATCGACCCTGACACATTGTTACAGAAACATTCAGAGAGCAGCAGTGAGGGAGTCATCAAATATTCATTATAATGAGTTTGTTTTGGGAATGTTTGATGTACGATTAAGTAAACAAGAAAATCATTTTAAGAAGCAAAATCAGGAGTTGTCACCGGCTTAGAGGAAATGTGACCCTGAAATGTGATACGTAATACTGGCCCTGTCAGGAAGCCAAACACGGAATGTTCTATTTTGGGTTATATATGATTTACCTGAGTCACATGCCGACCCTACACCCTGATATTACACGACCGAAAGTCATCCCAATGTCTTCAGATTTACAGGGAGATTTAATGAACACTTGAGTGACGCTGCTCCACATATCATGAGCCGTGAAGAACATGGAACAGAGAATAGACACAAAATATTCAGATCTGTTTTTCTGTCAGGATCAGGTGTTATATTATATTACAGAACATTATTATAGTAGTTATATTAGGTACATAGGGGGCAGTATTATAGTAGTTATATTCTTGTATATAGGCGGCAGTATTATAGTAGTTATATTCTTGTATATAGGAGCAGTATTATAGTAGTTATATTCTTGTATATAGGGAGCAGTATTATAGTAGTTATATTCCTGTATATAGGGGCAGTATTATAGTAGTTATATTCTTGTATATAGGCGGCAGTATTATAGTAGTTATATTCTTGTATATAGGAGCAGTATTATAGTAGTTATATTCTTGTACATTGGGGGCAGTATTATAGTAGTTATATTAGGTACATAGGGGGCAGTATTATAGTAGTTATATTCTTGTATATAGGAGCAGTATTATAGTAGTTATATTCTTGTATATAGGTAGCAGTATTATAGTAGTTATATTCTTGTATATAGGAGCAGTATTATAGTAGTTATATTCTTGTATATAGGGGCAGTATTATAGTAGTTATATTCTTGTATATAGGGGGCAGTATTATAGTAGTTATATTCTTGTATATAGGGGGCAGTATTATAGTCGTTATATTCTTGTATATAGGAGCAGTATTATAGTAGTTATATTCTTGTATATAGGGGTCAGTATTATAGTAGTTATATTCTTGTATATAGGGGGCAGTATTATAGTAGTTATATTCTTGTATATAAGGATTAGTATTGTAGTTTTTATATTCTTGTACATAGGGGCAGTATTATAGTAGTTATATTCTTGTATATAGGGGGCAGTATTATAGTAGTTATATTCTTGTATATAGGAGCAGTATTATAGTAGTTATATTCTTGTATATAGGGGCAGTATTATAGTAGTTATATTCTTGTATATAGGGGCAGTATTATAGTAGTTATATTCTTGTATGTAGGGAGCAGTATTATAGTAGTAATATTCTTGTATATAGAGGGCAGTATTATAGTAGTTATATTCTTGTATATAGGGAGCAGTATTATAGTAGTTATATTCTTGTATATAGGGGATAGTATTATAGTAGTTATATTCTTGTATATAGGAGCAGTATTATAGTAGTTATATTCTTGTATATAGGGGCAGTATTATAGTAGTTATTTTCTTGTATATAGGGGCAGTATTATAGTAGTTATATTTTTGTATATAGGGAACAGTATTATAGTAGTTATATTCTTGTATATAGGGAGCAGTATTATAGTGGTTATATTCTTGTATATAGGGGGCAGTATTATAGTAGTTATATTCTTGTATGTAGGGAGCAGTATTATAGTAGTAATATTCTTGTATATAGAGGGCAGTATTATAGTAGTTATATTCTTGTATATAGGGAGCAGTATTATAGTAGTTATATTCTTGTATATAGGGGATAGTATTATAGTAGTTATATTCTTGTATATAGGAGCAGTATTATAGTAGTTATATTCTTGTATATAGGGGCAGTATTATAGTAGTTATTTTCTTGTATATAGGGGCAGTATTATAGTAGTTATATTTTTGTATATAGGGAACAGTATTATAGTAGTTATATTCTTGTATATAGGGAGCAGTATTATAGTGGTTATATTCTTGTATATAGGGGGCAGTATTATAGTAGTTATACTCTTGTATATAGGGGCAGTATTATAGTAGTTATATTCTTGTATATAGGGGCAGTATTATAGTAGCTATATTCTTGTATATAGGGGGCAGTATTATAGTAGTTATATTATTGTATATAGGGTATAGTATTATAGTAGTTATATTCTTGTATATAGGAGCAGTATTATAGTAGTTATATTCTTGTATATAGGAGCAGTATTATAGTAGTTATATTCTTGTATATAGGGGGCAGTAATATAGTATTCATATTCTTGTATATAGGGGCAGTATTATAGTAGTTATATTCTTGTATATAGGGGCAGTATTACAGTAGTTATATTCTTATATATAGGGGGCAGTATTATAGTAGTTATATTCTTGTATATAGGGGCAGTATTATAGTAGTTATATTCTTGTATATAGGGGCAGTATTATAGTAGTTATATTCTTGTATATAGGGGCAGTATTATAGTAGTTATATTCTTGTATATAGGAGCAGTATTATAGTAGTTATATTCTTGTATATAGGGGGCAGTAATATAGTAGTCATATTCTTGTATATAGGGGCAGTATTATAGTAGTTATATTCTTGTATATAGGGGCAGTATTACAGTAGTTATATTCTTGTATATAGGGGGCAGTATTATAGTAGTTATATTCTTGTATACAGGGGGCAGTATTATAGTAGTTATATTCTTGTATATAGGGGCAGTATTATAGTAGTTATATTCTTGTATATAGGGGCAGTATTATAGTAGTTATATTCTTGTATATAGGGGCAGTATTATAGTAGTTATATTCTTGTATATAGGAGCAGTATTATAGTAGTTATATTCTTGTATATAGGGGGCAGTAATATAGTAGTCATATTCTTGTATATAGGGGCAGTATTATAGTAGTTATATTCTTGTATATAGGGGCAGTATTACAGTAGTTATATTCTTGTATATAGGGGGCAGTATTATAGTAGTTATATTCTTGTATACAGGGGGCAGTATTATAGTAGTTATATTCTTGTATATAGGGGCAGTATTATAGTAGTTATATTCTTGTATATAGGGGCAGTATTATAGTAGTTATATTCTTGTATATAGGGGCAGTATTATAGTAGTTATATTCTTGTATATAGGGGGCAGTATTATAGTAGTTATATTCTTGTATATAGGGGCAGTATTATAGTAGTTATATTCTTGTATATAGGGGCAGTATTATAGTAGTTATATTCTTGTATATAGGAGCAGTATTATAGTAGTTATATTCTTGTATATAGGGGACAGTATTATAGTAGTTATATTCTTGTATATAAGGATTAGTATTGTAGTTTTTATATTCTTGTACATAGGGGGCAGTATTAGGGCGGGTTCACACATGGCGGAATTTCACTTAAATTCCGCTGCGGACACTCCGCAGCGTTAATCCGCAGCGGAGCCGTTTCTCCATTGACTTTCACTTTAATTTAGCAGTGTTCGTTTACACGATGCGTACAATTCCGCTGCGGAGCATAGGCTGCGGAGCGGAATTTGGTGTCCGCAGCATGCTCTGTCTGTTGCGGAGCAGTGGCGGACTCATGGCGGAATTTCTCCATTGACTTCAATGGAGATTCAAAGTTCCGCAATGAAGTCCGCAGCTGTCATGCACATGTCATGTGTGCTGCGGATGCGTCTTGCTTTTTTAACTTGACATTTCTTCATTCTGGCTGGACCTATGTATTTCTAGGTCTACAGCCAGACTGAGGAAGTCAATGGGGCTCCCGTAATGACGGGAGCGTTGCTAGGAGACGTCAGTAAATAGTCACTGTCCAGGGTGCTGAAAGAGTTAAGCGATCGGCAGTAACTGTTTCAGCACCCGGGACAGTGACTACCGATCTCAATATACATGTATCTGTAAAAAAAAATGAAGTTCATACTTACCGAGAACTCCCTGCGTCTGTCTCCAGTCCGGCCTCCCAGGATGACGTTTCAGTGTAAGTGACGGCTGCAGCCAATCACAGGCCAAGCACAGGCTGCAGCGGTCACATGGACTGGAGCGTCATCCAGGGAGGTCGGGCTGGATGCCGAAGGAGGGACGCGTCATAAAGACAACGGGCGGTAAGTATGAATTTCTTTTACTTTCACTAGGGAAAGTGCTGTCCCTTCTCTCTATCCTGCACTGATAGGGAGAAGGGAAGCACTTTTCCCGCAGTCCGCAGCAGCTAGTCCGCATCAATTTTCTGCACATTTTGTGCAGATCCGCAGCCGTAATCCGCAACCCGGATTAGGTGCGGCATTGATGCGGACAGTTGCGGAGGAATTCCGCCATGTGTGGTCATGCCCTCATAGTACAACAGAAATTGCAGTTGTTATAAGTTATAAATCCTTTCTATTTACTTTGCTTTGGTGACAACCACTATTGGATCATCTTGTGACTTTGATCACAGGAGAAATCTTTTCTTATGCTTTGACTTTTGATTTGGTGATTTGCATTTGAATCAATAGTAAAATGAATGTTTAGTAATGAAATAATTCTACAGAACTAATGATCTTTCTCATCTCCTAAATTCTTATTAATTATGTTTAATAATTCATTGAAAATCAGAAAGTGATGGAACGTTTCCCCAGTGTCTTCGTCGGGAACCACAAACCACAACTTTAGGACCCTTTAAGGATTCATTCTCCACCATATGAAGGAATGTTGATTCTCTCCCGGTGGATTTGGAAGACTTGCCTCCCTAATTTACTAATAAGCATCTAAATGACTTATTTCCAGCCACCCGACCGGCGCGCAGCATATGTTGCGGCTCCAGAGTATAGAGATATACTTCTGTCACTTGAAAGCTCTGAATTATGGGAACAGATTTGCTTAACAATTCTAGCATTTCAGAGCAGCAGTTTCCTAAAAACGCCCCAAGGACCGTTCTCCGAGATCAGCCAAGTTGTGCGCAGCATGTTCAGGATCCGCCTGTAGCCTGAGGGAATGGGGGTGTAGATATATTGTGCTCCTGAAGCTGCGCGCACACCCCCTGCGGGGACAAGTTACCCTGTGCTTCTTATGGATGGGGGAGTAAACTTTATGGAGCTATTGTTTGAACAAGAAAGCAGAAAAAAGTATCATTCTATTTCATGCTAAACCTCGATGTAGCAGAGCTAAATGGATTATTTAACTAACTCAGTAAAGACTATAGTGTAAGAGGATTTGCCATAGAAGTCTATCCATGGGGTGTGTCCAGTATGGCAATTTATGTATTTTTACTTGAATAGGGCTGAGCTGCAATACCACACCCAAACTATGAAGAGATGTGGCGCTGTTTTTGGAAGAAAGTAGCCATGTTTTTCTAATCCTAGACATTATGAAATATGTATTTGAATTTGGGCCAGCTTCGGTCCCTGAGATTTATGTTAGGGACCAAATTTTAACCACTAATACAAATTCAGCTCTGCTACATACATCGGTGAAATGTCCTATTTTTTTTAAATGTACTTGAACATTTCTTTTGTTAGGTAAATGCTGTATGTTTAGCTACAGTAAATTGGACAACTATAGATTATGCACCATAATATCATCAAGATTTATGCAAATTACAAACTCATCTCAGCTACATGTGTATATCAGACATGCAGATGTAACACGGCTGAGTTTGTCATTTAACACAACCCATCAGGATATGTTATCTGTGGCTTTTCTTAAGTTTGTAGTAAAATCTACATAGGTTAGTAACAAACTTGTCTCTGCTACATCTGTATGCATTGTATATATTCTATACAGCAGCCCTGCATCATTTATACACTGTTCTGCACATTGGCTTAGGGTGGTCTGTTGTGTGACAGGATCACACAGTGGAATTATTTGTGTGTCAGTATCTATGTGTGATATTGTTACGTTCTGTATGGGATAATTGTAGCTTATAATGCTGATTAGTGTACATTGTGTACTCTGTGAACTGTGCCATTATATGTTCTGTATAATAGCCGGCTGATTATGTATTGTGCACTGCTCTGTATTACACCCTGGCATTGTATACAGAATTTCTATGTTAAGTGTTGTGTTCTAGATCGTCAATGTGCGGAACTGTAACCAAATGATATACCCCTCTATCCCTCTCCAGACAAAGCGAGCTTTGCTACATCTGTATGTACAATGCTGTGTATCCTATCTATGTACTATTCCCTGCCTTGTAGACTTGTAGATCTGTATTGTATATCACAGATTTGGTCTAGATTTGTATTATATATATATATATATATATATATATATATATATATATATATATATATATATATATATATATATATATATATATCACAGGTGTGTTCTAGATCTGTATTATTATATTGCAGGTGTGTTCTAGATCTGTATTATATATTGCAGGTGTGTTCTAGATCTGTATTGTATATCACAGGTGTGTTCTAGATCTGTATTCTATATCACAGGTGTGTTCTAGATCTGTATTGTATATTGCAGATGTGTTCTAGATCTGTATTATATATCACAGGTGTGTTCTAGATCTGCATTATATAATGCAGGTGTGTTCTAGATCTGTATTGTATATTGCAGGTGTGATCTAGATCTGTATTGTATATTGCAGGTGTGTTCTAGATCTGTATTATATACCACAGGTGTGTTCTAGATCTGCATTATATAATGCAGGTGTGTTCTAGATCTGTATTGTATATTGCAGGTGTGTTCTAGATCTGTATTGTATATTGCAGGTGTGTTCTAGATCTGTATTATATACCACAGGTGTGTTCTAGATCTGCATTATATAATGCAGGTGTGTTATAGATCTGTATTGTATATTGCAGGTGTGTTCTAGATCTGTATTGTATATTGCAGGTGTGATCTAGATCTGTATTGTATATTGCAGGTGTGTTCTAGATCTGTATTATATACCACAGGTGTGTTCTAGATCTGCATTATATAATGCAGGTGTGTTCTAGATCTGCATTGTATATTGCAGGTGTGTTCTAGATCTGTATTGTATATCACAGGTGTGTTCTAGATCTGTATTATATATCACAGGTGTGTTCTAGATCTGTATTATATATTGCAGGTGTGATCTAGATCTGTATTGTATATTGCAGGTGTGTTCTAGATCTGTATTATATATTGCAGGTGTGTTCTAGATCGGTATTGTATATCGTAGGTGTGTTCTAGATCTGTATTATATATTGCAGGTGTGTTCTAGATCTGTATTTGGACCTGTGTGTCTGACTTCACTCTAGCTCCGCATTATATACCGCACACGTGAGCCGTACTCTTGGTTCTAGATTTGTATTGTACACCTTAATACTATGTCCACTTTTCCATATTCTAGATCTTTATCGTGAATTTAAGGCATATTCTAGAGTGTGTGCCCAAGGAACCAGTGTGCCTCGTATTCTTGATCTATGTGTTAATCCATAGACTTGTGTTCTGCTTTATATTTTATATCTATATTATGTATCACTATTCTATTTTCTGCACCTTTACTATATGCTCTAGATTATTCTAAACCTGGTTTGTGCATCACAGTGCTTTGTACATAGTCTTGTGATGAATTGCTCAGAACTATGTACACGGTTCTCTGTATTCTAGATACAGTATATATTATGGATTCTAGATCCACCTATAGTCTGTATTCTAGATCTGTCTTCTGTGCCTTCAGCACTGTTCTCTGTATTTCAGATGTGTATTATTTGTTCTAGACTCATTTATAGATGTTTATATTATGTACCTTTCTTATATACAGTATTCTAGACAGTCAGGGCATGCTGGGAGTTTTAGTTTGTCAAAAGCTAAAGAGCCACAGGAGACCACTAGTCTAGACCCCTCAATATATTTCTGTATTCTAGACGTATCTGTATTGTGTACTCTAGGCCAGTATGCAGGTCTCCATATTAGAAATGTTATATATGTTCTATAGACGTCAATAGATTTCCGTATATTCTCTGTGTATTACGCATGTTAGGCCATTATGTAGGTCTCTATATTAGATATGTTTAATATGTTCTACAACCACCTATACATTACTGTGTTCTCTGTGTATTGCGTATGCTAGGTCAGTATGTAGGTGTTTATATTAGATATGTGTTATATGTTCTAGATCCACCCATATGTTGCTGTATTCTGTGTGTATTGTGTTTTCTAGGCCATTATGTAGATTTCTATATTAGATATATATGACATGTTCTAAAGCCACCTATAGTTTTCTGTAATCTGTGTATTGTACATGCTAGGCAAGTATGAAGATTTCTCTATTTTAGATATGTGTTATATGTTCTAGATTCACTTGGAGGTCGCTTTATTCTATGTGTATTGTGAACCACCTATATTATTCTGTATTCTCTGTGTATTGTGCACTCTAGGCCATTATGTAGATCTCTATAATATGAATGTCTGACATGTTCTAGACCCACCTATATTTTCTGTATTGTCTGTGTATTGTGTTCTCTAGGCTATCATGTAGGTCTCTATATTAAGAATCTTTGACATGTTCTAGACCCACCTATAGGTTTCTGTATTCTCTGAGTATTGTGTAATCTAGGCCATTATGTAGGTCTCTATAATATGAATCTTTGACATGTTCTAGACCTACCTATAGGTTTCTGTATTCTCTGAGTATTGTGTAATCTAGGCCATTATGTAGGTCTCTATAATATGAATCTTTGACATGTTCTAGACCCACCTATAGATTTCTGTTTTCTCTGTGTCTTGTGTTCTCTAGGCCATTATGTAGGTCTCTATATTAAGAATCTTTGACATGTTCTAGACCCACCTATAGGTTTCTGTATTCTCTGAGTATTGTGAACTCTAGGCCATTATTTAAGTCTCTATATTCGACATATTCTAGACGCATCTGTAGGTTTCTGTATTCTCTGTATTGTGCACCCGGTACCAGTATGAAGGCCTCTATATTAGAGCTCAGTATCGTCTTCCTAGATGTAAGCCGTGTCCTGTACTCCTCAGCATGGGCGGATAGGGGGGTGGTAAGATTTTTAATGCTGAACTTGCAATATTTCTAACCTACATCTGTCTGCGCTGAGAGTTCAATTTACTCATTTCCGTCTCTCGCACTCATTTCACATTCTGACTTATAACAAACATACATTTATATGGAAATGATGTGACTGCTATGGAATTAGACCGGCAATGCGGAAAAATAAATTCTATCTTGTTATTGATAATGTTCCTGTTTCATGGAGCTGCGGCGGGGCTGGGGAATTTGTATCCAGGTGTTTCATTTCCCATTGTGCAATGTGTATTTTTATGAGCTAAGTGAAAACTTTGGGACAATCTAGGCCCGTGCCGTGTCTTTAAATTTCAGGATAACATTTTGATTTACAGCAGGAGGCATAAAAGAGGGAAGCGGTTCATAAACTTACGGGAATAGATACCAGAGAACAATAGAGAAATGCTTAGATACGCCAACAAGGGGCCTATAAAGGGGAGGGGGCACCATGGCAAAATCAGAGCTAGTATCATCTTTCGGTGGTGCTGGTTTACCTTTTCATAGACCCTTTCTCAGAGATGAGGATAACTGTGGGGGCTAATACGGAGGCAACAGGAAGGACTAATTAGAGCCACCTTAGGGGTGTGCGACCTGTGCAGTCACACAGGGTGCATTGGCCACCGGTCCTAAAGGGTGTGCCAAAGATAACCTGGTACCCTAGGCTTGTGTCCACCACAGCAGTGGTATTTTATGAGTTCTGTATGGTAATATTATTTGGGCTCTGTATGCTGGTATTATGTGAGCACTGTATGGTGGTATTATTTGGGCTCTGTATGGTGGTATTATTTGGGCTCTGTATGGTGGTATTATTTGTGCACTGTATGGTGATATTATTTGGGCTCTGTATGGTGGTATAATTTTTGCACTGTATGGTGGTATTATTTGGGCTCTGTATGGTGGTATTATTTGGCTCTGTATGGTGGTATTATTTGGGCTCTGTATGGTGGCATTATTTGGGCTCTGTATGGTGGTATTATTTGGGCTCTGTATGGTGTTATATTTGGGCTCTGTATGGTGGTATTATTTGTGCACTGTATGGTGATATTATTTGGGCTCTGTATGGTGGTATTATTTGTGCACTGTATGGTGATATTATTTGGGCTCTGTATGGTGGTATAATTTTTGCACTGTATGGTGGTATTATTTGGGCTCTGTATGGTGGTATTATTTGGCTCTGTATGGTGGTATTATTTGGGCTCTGTATGGTGGTATTATTTGGGCTCTGGCTCTGTATGGTGGTATTATTTGGGCTCTGTATGGTGGCATTATTTGGGCTCTGTATGGTGGTATTATTTGGGCTCTGTATGGTGGTATTATTTGGGCTCTGGCTCTGTATGGTGATATTATTTGGGCACTGTATGGTGGTATTATTTGGGCTCTGTATGGTGGTATTATTTGGGTACTGTATGGTGGTATTATTTGGGCTCTGTATGGTGGTATTATTTGGGCTCTGTATGGTGGTATTATTTGGGCTCTGTATGGTGGTATTATTTGTGCACTGTATGGTGGTATTATTTGGGCTCTGTATGGTGATATTATTTGGGCTCTGTATGGTGGTATTATTTGGGCTCTGTATGGTGGTATTATTTGGGCACTGTATGGTGGTATTATTTGGGCTCTGTATGGTGGTATTGTTTGGGCACTGTATGGTGGTATTATTGGAGCACTGTATGGTGGTATTATTTGGGCTCTGTATGGTGGTATTATTTGGGCACTGTATGGTGGTATTATTGGAGCACTGTATGGTGGTATTATTTGGGCTCTGTATGGTGATATTATTTGGGCTCTGTATGGTGGCATTATTTGGGCTCTGTATAGTGGTATTATTTGGACTCTGTATGGTGGTATTATTTGTGCTCTCTATGGTGGTATTATTTGGGCTATGTATGCAAATGTTATTTGGCCAACATATGGCACTGTTATTTTGGCACCATACTGTATGGCACTCATAGTTAGACACGGTATGGTATGTTGCTTTGGACACTTATGAACTTTCTCCATATTGAGGGGCACGACACATTGCATCATCCAACATAACCATCCCTTCCCATTGGATTGAATCTATTAGTTAAAGCAGGGTAGACTGGCACACTGGATCACTGCGAACCCACCGCAAAAAATGCAGCAACTGCTATTTGTTGCGGGATTTACCTCCCCGTTGAATTCAATGAGTAAAACCCGCAACAAATAAGCTGCGTTTACGCAAATACAATTGACACGCTGCAGAATACAATTTTCATTTTTTCCCGCTCAAACTTTACGCAGCGTGGGGAGGAGATTTGTTTATCTCATCCAATTTACTGTTACTGTATTTGCGGCTGATTTTTCGTAACCAATTCCATTGCGGAAAATACACAGTATTTATGCAATATGTAAACTGACCCTAAGGAAACATGACCACGTTGTGTATTTTGCTTCGGAAAATACGCAACAAAACCGCAGGAATCCACAAGAAATTTGCTGGAAAAAACCTCACCCATTCGTGTATTTTTTGATGCATTTTTCCGTTTTGATGCATTTTTTTGGCGCGTTTTCCTGCTGTGGATTTTGGTGCGATTTTCCACAGCACCAGGCAGATAGAATTTGCCAGCGGAAACGCAAGATAAATTGACAAGCTGCGGATACTAAAAAACGCACCACAGGTTAATTTCGGTCCCGAAAAATACCGCAGTATGTACATGAGATTTCCTGGAATATCATTGACTGTGCTGGTACTGTATTACGCTGCGGATTTGCCGCATGCAAATCCGTGCGGCAAAATCGTACGGAATACGCATCGTGTGCATTGACCCTAAAAGAGACCAAACATGTATTAAGGATCTGGTAAAGAGGCCAAGATGGCAGCTGGTCATAAAAAAAAAATCATATGCCACTAGGAATTTGGAGATATAACAACATTTCAGATTTAGGAACACAATGAGAATAATTTTTAAAATTGTCTTGACCTTTTCCATCATGGCTGGAGCTTATTTGTTACCAAACAAGGTCACTTCTTCCAATAGAAACTGGAAATGCCATAAGGGGGTGGAGTTTAACACACATTTACTGGTGTGGGAAAATAGGTGTCAGGGAGATAACATTCAACAACTGCTACAATGTAGAAACTATACTGTAACAGTAACTACAGCGAACGCGTGCCGTTGTAATATGTAAGGAGTTATACCAGCCCTTTCTCACAGACATTTTTTTTTTTTAGTTGACTGGATTTTTCCTATAATATTTGGCATCTGACAGGAATAGGGTAGAAAATATTCTGAGGATGGATTTAGTCGATCAAGACAAAACCTAAAGACTAAAAATCTAGGTGACACAGAAAACATTTTTAAGGGAACTCTCCAGGCAAATCTGATGCCTAGTGCAAGGCCTGAGGGGGCGGAGCATGACACAGGGATTGGTGTTTTTTTGAATCCTTGTGTCATGCTCCGCCCCCTGCAGGCCCTGCACTACACATAAGCCCATGTATCAATTTTTGTCTGGAATGTTCCTCTGAAGTTTTTATGTTTCCTTTTCATGCTTCTCGTACTCGGAATACCAGTTACATTTCGTTACAGTGTGTTCTATTAAACGCAGATCTCGGTTTTGGGCTGGGTTTTGCAGTCTCTACGTCTGGTTAAATGATCTCATGTATATTTCAGTTAGCAATTGATTTTCTCTTAAGAATGAAACAAACTGGGCAATAAATTGTGGTTCGGTCTGGGAGAGGCGCGGCCGGCTGCTTGTGATTTGTCCTCTGATTCTAGCTCAGCGGCTGCTAACGGAGCAACGTACAATCCTATTAGACAAGCGGTAAATGAGTGATTTATATTTTATCACTGGCATGGCCCTATCCAAACCCAGACAATTAACTTGGGAAAATAGGTGAATGCATTTGGCATTTGTTCTGTCACGTTAGAAGATTCTTTCGCTTATTATTTAAAAGGGACAAACAATGTACAGATGTAGCCATCCTTATCTTGACATCTAACGCATTAACTACACAGTGGCAAGACATTTTTACTTGACTTTTTCAATGAATTTTGTTGTGTGATATCACGCTGCAGCAAGTAATCAGAGTCAAGATACACTTGGCTACATCTGTACTTAAAGGGAACCCGTCACGTTGTAAATGCTGACCGATCTGCAGGCAGCATGTTATAGCGCTGGAGGAGATGAGCAGATTGATATATATTATTGCAGCAATAGATAAATATATAACTTGCAATTTATTCATTTAAACCTCTGCTCAATCTGGGTTCAGGAGTCCAGTGGGCGGTCCTACACAGTGACTGACAGCTATCTCTGTATTCACACTCATACAGGAAGGCTGTCAATCACAATGTAGGACCGCCCACTGGACTCCTAAACCCAGAATGAGCAGAATTTTAATTTAAACAAAAAGTTATATATATGAATCTTTTGCTACAACAAATATATATCAACCTGCTCTATAACATGCTGCCCGCAGTTTGGACTTCATTTTTAACATGACAGGTTCCCTTTAAAAACATTTGTCACTTTTGCAGCTCAGAATAGACCTGAAACATAAGATGGTTTTGTTTTTTTTAAATGAAAAACTGTAGTGTATTGCATGGTGTTTTAGCCACTAGGGGGCAGTGTAATAAACTGAAACACTAACAGTTAGTTGATTCTACTATGTTAATTATCTGGTTTCCTCCAAGTATATTATGACCAGTAGAATATAAATTATACCGGAAATCAAGCTGATAGTAGATCAGTAGTTTTCTCTTTTTGGCGCACAGATGCAGAAGATGCGACAAATGTATTAAGAGGCGTACTGCATCAAACTGATGGAGGCGGCAGACTAAGACTGGCGTGAGAAATGCCAGTCTTACAAAACCTCCATTATCTTTACCGATGCTTCGAGTCTTAAAGGGGATGTCCATAGGATAGATCATCAGTATATGATCAGTGGGGGTCCAACACTCCGGGCACCTGAAGTTGTGCAGTGGTCGGTGCCAGAAGCAGCCGGCTCCAGTCACAGTATAGTGGCCATACTGCAGTACTGCAGCTCTTCTCCTATTCAAGTGAAGAGGAGCAGAGCTGCAGTACAGCTGCTATACAATGTATGGAGCCATTTGCTTCCGACACCGACCACGGCACAACTGCAGGTGCCCCGAGGCAGCCGTAAATTCTGCGTTGGATTAGCAGGGTCAAATCCGTTGCGGAAATAATTTTGCCACATGTGAATCCACCAATATTGCTGCAAGGAAATATTTTTCTCGAAACTAAGCTAAAAACCACCAGGATTGGGTATTGATCAATACATTAATTGCAGGGGCAATGGAAGGATTTTTAAAAGGGGGGGGGGGGTCTAAATTTGTGGGTGTAGCTTAATTTTTCTGATACAGAACTCCATTTACACAGCCATAGGGTCAAATGATAACATTCTGCCACCACTAGAGGGAGCTCTATAAATACAAACTTATACAGCTTTCATTGAACTCAATACTATCTGTAAAAATCTGTATGCAGTGAGCTCCCCCTAGTGGAGGCTCTAGGTAAAAATAATTGTAGCATTTTATTATTATGCCTGCATGGTTGTGCAGTGGTTTCTGGGTACTAGGAAATGCCCCTTAAAGCACACAATGATTGATTGACTGGTTATATAAATCATCTGTAGCCTTTAAGGGAGGATGAATTTTACGCTAATTATTGTTCTAACTAAGAGAACGTTTTAAAATGTTGTGTTTCAATTTAAAATGTAAATCCTCACATGCCGCAGTAATCTGATAATCCATTAATTAACGCTGCATCAAATACTTTTTACCTATTACATTTCGCTTTATCTTAATTATTTGGTGAATGTAATATTTTTCGGTTACTATAGCAACACCTGGTGCCACGGTTTCCAATGTTGATGTCACATTTTTATGTATACTTATACTGTGATCTATATTTATTTAAAGAGGAACTCCAAACACGTACCCAAATGTCACTTACGGAGCCTACTCATCCTAATGCTTATTTTAAAAAAAAGTATTTTACTGGTGGCCATTACAGCTCCCGCATTCCCTAAAAGGGTTGTCTGCTGAAGGCACACGGACATCACAGAGTGGGTTCCCCTAGCGTGGGAACCCCTCTAATAGTGAGGCCGGATTCACATGAGCGTGTGCGTTTGCGCAAGCAAAAGGTACGTAACAGCTCCGTGTGTCAGCCCGTATGATGCGTGATTTTCGCGCAGCCGCCATCATTATGACACTCTGTTTGGATGTTTGTAAACAGTAAAGGACGTGGTGCTTTTCTTTTTTTATTCATACTTTTCACTGCTGTTGCGCGAATCACGCGCGTCCCATGGAAGTGCTTCCGTGTGGTGCGCATGATTTTCACGCACCCATTGACTTCAATGCGTGCGTGATGCGTGAAAAATGCACAAATATAGGACATGTCGTGAGTTTTACGCTGCATGAAACTGCACGGCCCCATAGACTAAAATAGGTCCGTGTGAGGCGAGTGAAAACCACGCGCGTTGCACGGACGTATATCACGTTCGTCCGAATAAGCCCTCAGAAGTAGTCCAGCTCTGTAAGAGTTGTCCATGTAAAACTCAATCTCCCCTATAGTGGCCACTGCTTCCTTTAGCAAAATCATCTGGTTGGAGATCAACTGGTCGCTTATCACTTATGACCCATGCAAATCAACGGATCGCCCATCACCCATGGAGATCAACTTATCGCCTAGCGCTTATCACCCATGGAGATAAGCTGATTGCCAATCATCCATGGAGATCCGCTGATTCCCCCATCACCCATGGAGATCAGCTGATCGCCTATCACTCATCACCCATGGAGATCAGCTGATTGCCCATCAACCATCACCAATGAAGATCAGCTGATTGACCATTAACCATCACCCATGGAGATCAGCTGATCACCTATCATTCATCACCCATGCAGATCAGCTGATCGCCTATCATTCATCACCCATGGAGATCAGCTGATCGCCTATCACTCATCACCAATGAAGATCAGCTGATTGACCATTAACCATCACCCATGGAGATCAGCTGATCACCTATCATTCATCACCCATGCAGATCAGCTGATCGCCTATCGTTTATCACCCATGCAGATCAGCTGATCGCCTATCATTCATCACCCATGGAGATCAGCTGATCGCCTATCACTCATCACCAATGAAGATCAGCTGATTGACCATTAACCATCACCCATGGAGATCAGCTGATCACCTATCATTCATCACCCATGCAGATCAGCTGATCGCCTATCGTTCATCACCCATGCAGATCAGCTGATCGCCTAACATTTATCACCCATGGAGATCAGTTGATCGCCTATCACTCATTGGGATTAGCTGATCACCCTGGCTGCTCGTACCTGAAAGGGGTTGTGTGTTGAAAGACAACCTATTTAATGGCAGATCCACCTATTCAGTGAGTTGTTCTTGGCTTTTAAGACTGATAAAACCTTGGTTATAGCATGAAAATTCTGGACCTGGATGAACTTCCTGCCAGGAGCCCCATCCTTTATAGTATTGTTGTTTATTTGGCACAGGGGTCTTTTTACTACTTTCCCAAGTCCCAGGCATTAAAGTGGCTATCTGGTCTAAAATACCCATTAGGGTCCACATTTCAGAACCTTAATTTAGTATCGAAAACAGAGAGCGGCTACACAGAGTGTCTCTTGTTCTGGAGGACCTGGCACATCTGTACATTACGAGGACAGCCCATTGATTTCAATAGGAACTGTGTAATACTGTATTTCTCCTGTGGTGGCACTGCAGGGAAAAATTGTCACCAGATTCCCCACAGTTTACAGCAGATCGCTGAGGGTCCTGGGAGCAGAGATCCCCTTTAAAGTGATGTTTTCTGTATGTGAAGAGCATTTTTCTGTGCGTGTTCCTCCACTTCCAGCTGATTTCCAGGGGAATGTGAAGCGCTATAAATCCTGATGATTAGAAGTTACAATGTGCTGTGCTGTGGATTTCTGCGGCAGACGATGGCCCCTAGCTAGCTGCTAACAAAGCCTGAGATCCATTATTAATTCACCGACTATTTCTGTTTTTCACCGTAACAATTAACTTCTACATTTGCAAGAACTTCTGAATTATGAAACAGACCTCAAATAAGTTTTGGAAATAATAAGTGAACCCTATTTCAATAATGTCACCCCATGCGGCACATCACTGATAACCATAGGTTTACTAGATACTGTCATAAATGGAAAACTAGATACAAGGTCGTCCAGTTTTATGTATATGAAATGTCATCGATATTAGTTAAGATGTCTGCTTGCTGTTAGTGAATGGAATATCCATTGCCAACATTCAGAGGTTAAAAAACCTGTCCTTGTTACAATGTATCAGCGTAGGTAACTCTTTGTGTACTAAACTCAACCTCTCTCATGTCCTGGACTCCCAGTCGATAACTCTTACCTACACTGATACATTGTAACAAGCTCTCAGCTAGGTCTGGACGGGTTTTTAGTTTCTGGATATTAACATTAATGTCTCCATTTTTCTGACAGCAAGCAGAGATCTAACAAATGATGAGAAAGAGAAACGCAAAAGGCTAGATTTACTTCGATTTACGACCTACGACATTCTTAATCTAGACTTTGCTGGAGTAAAATTCGCGCAAGCCTCTTAATAAATTTGGCACATTTTTGGTTAACTGAAGTTTAAATATTCGCCGTGTTCGCGTTGGCATAGATTTGTGCCATAATTTACGCCAACTTCTGTTGTAAATTAGAGTAAATGTGTCGGGCTGTGGCACCGCCCCTTTTACATAACCCCGCCTTTTTGTCTGACCATTTCTCCAAAGAGTTTCACTTTTCTGGCAAATATCTTTCCACAATTATGGTGTAGGGGGCGCCAACATTTGCTACACTTTTACACAACTAAAGTAACATAAATAGTTCAATATATTCTCCCAAAAGTTTCCTAGAAAGTTGCAGAATTTCTCATTAAAGTTAAATAAATTTTAAGCTACACCCCGAAAAAAACAGAAAACATAAGGAAGTATAATAAGATTCTTATTTTATTATAATTTTCTCCTAAATCTTTGTCAAAAATACAATGAAAATAAAACAAAAAATGAAATGTCGAATTTGGTTAAAAATATACATTACTTGGATAAAAACTGTGATTGGCCCGAAATTACGTGTGGGTTCCCCTTTAATTTCCATGTCTTACTTTATATCTTTATATCATCTTCAAATAGTGTTCAGTGATGTAGAAAATTCCGTGATTTACATATCTTGCACTGATCCCCAGTTACATGGTATCTACTCCAGTTGCATCCAGAGCTGCATTCACAATGAAGCTTCCTACTACTTAAAATTCAGAAGGATGGACATACTTTCACTACGATTATGCATTGCATTCTGGGAGATTTAATTTGCCCTTCTTATTGAAGCACCGTGTGAATACTACGCTGTTCAGAGCTGTAACCAGCAGAGCAGAGATTGCACCAGCAGGAGGCTACTGAGGAATGTGAAGTCAGTGCAAATAACACATCAGCAGAATTATGAATGCAGCTCTGGAAGTGACTCTTGGAACTCAAAACATGCTACATACATGAAAAATGACTCTACTTTCTATGAAGATTGTATTTTTTATATATCTTTAAATGTATAAAAGGGCACGTCTGGTCATACCCTTAAAGGGCAATTCCATCTAAATGTAAAGAATAAAATATTGCTTGGGTTCTGTCAGCATGGGTCTATGTGTCCTACCTCCCAGTGACCTCTAAAACTAAAAAACTATATTGCATATCAGTTAAGTCACTAATAAAAGGTCTCTTTCAGCGGATTTCCCCTTTAAGAAAATTAAATCCCCCCTCAGGGATAGATTTTAAGGCTCTTTAGTCATGAATATGGGATGAACATTTGGTTAAATTGAAGGTTTACAGCCTCGGTGGTTACTGGGAATGCTGAGACTTTGCCAGACTCCACTAAACTGTCTTGAACGGCTTTCAAGGTTGAGGAGAGTGATGGGATGTGCGGACGACTAATGATAAAAACCCGGCTGCCATTGGATCTCTCCGGCAGCGCCGTCTTACGAGATAGCGCTCCCTCATCATAATGGATGTCGCCCTCACTGAATTATATTCACATTTTACCTGTCCTTTGTGGAAGAAGAGTGGTCGTCCATTAGATCAGTCCAAGAAATTACTTTCCCGAAGCAGCTAAAATCTACAACCAGACGACAAAAGCATGAAAAACTGGGATGTATAGACACGAAAGTAAAACTCAGAACTAACACTAATAACTATATACAGTCATCTCCATAGGGGGCAGTGTTATTGTAGTTATATCATTATTATTTCAGTTACTGATATAGCGTGCACAGAGGTCCTCTTTCTTACTGTCCCCATTGGGGCTCACAATCTAAATTCCCTATTGGTATGTTTTTGGGGTGTCGGAGGAAACCCATACAAACTCTATGCAGATGTTGTCCTTAGTTGGATTTGAACCCCAGGCAATAGTGCAAACCACTAAGCTACCGTACTGCCTAGTAATATTCTTGTATATATGGGGCAGTAATATAGTAGTTATATTCTTGTACATAGGGAGCAGTATTATAGTATCCAAAAGAAAAAAGCGTGTGGAGGAATCCTCCAGCTCACCTGACACACTCCTGTGTGTCGTTGACAGCGCCCGGTTCCTCGTGTCGGCACACGGATTGTAACAGAAAAATGGGGGATGGAGGTAGGATCCAGCGCTAGGTGCGTTTAAAATGGAAACGACGTTTCCAAGTTTAATGTTCTTGGATTAAAAGGAAAGTCCAGTGGTATGGGTCCAGGGTGTAGATGAAGTGGGAAAAGGGGTGTCCTCTGTGGCCTACGCGTTTCGGACGTCGCTGCGTCCTTAAACTTGGCTGAGATGTATATAGGGGCAGTAATATAGTAGTTATATTCTTGTACATAGGGAGCAGTATTATAGCAGTTATATTCTTGTATATTTTTGTATATAGGGGCAGTATTATAGTAGTTATATTCTTGTATATAGGAGCAGTATTATAGTAGTTATATTCTTGAATATAGAGGCAGTATTATAGTAGTTATATTCTTGTATATAGGGGGCAGTATTATAGTAGTTATATTCTTGTATATAGGGGCAGTATTATAGTAGTTATATTCTTGTATATAGGAGCAGTATTATAGTAGTTATATTCTTGTATATAGGGGCAGCATTATAGTAGTTATATTCTTGTATATAGGGGCAGAATTATAGTAGTTATATTCTTGTATATAGGGGCAGTGTTATAGTAGTTATATTCTTGTATATAGGGGGCAGCATTATAGTAGTTATATTCCTGTATATAGGAGCAGTATTATAGTAGTTATATTCTTGTATATAGGAGGCAGTATTATAGTAGTTATATTCTTGTATATAGGGGGGAGCATTATAGTAGTTATATTCTTGTATATAGGGGCAGTATTATAGTAGTTATATTCTTGTATATAGAGGGCAGTATTATAGTAGTTATATTCTTGTATATAGGAGCAGTATTATAGTAGTTATATTCTTGTATATAGGAGCAGTATTATAGTAGTTATATTCTTGAATATAGAGGCAGTATTATAGTAGTTATATTCTTGTATATAGGGGGCAGTATTATAGTAGTTATATTCTTGTATATAGGGGCAGTATTATAGTAGTTATATTCTTGTATATAGGAGCAGTATTATAGTAGTTATATTCTTGAATATAGAGGCAGTATTATAGTAGTTATATTCTTGTATATAGGGGGCAGTATTATAGTAGTTATATTCTTGTACATAGGAGCAGTATTATAGTAGTTATATTCTTGTATATAGGGGGCAGCATTATAGTAGTTATATTCCTGTATATAGGAGCAGTATTATAGTAGTTATATTCTTGTATATAGGAGGCAGTATTATAGTAGTTATATTCTTGTATATAGGGGGAGCATTATAGTAGTTATATTCTTGTATATAGGGGCAGTATTATAGTAGTTCTATTCTTGTATATAGAGGGCAGTATTATAGTAGTTATATTCTTGTATATAGGAGCAGTATTATAGTAGTTATATTCTTGTATATAGGAGCAGTATTATAGTAGTTATATTCTTGAATATAGAGGCAGTATTATAGTAGTTATATTCTTGTATATAGGGGGCAGTATTATAGTAGTTATATTCTTGTATATAGGGGCAGTATTATAGTAGTTATATTCTTGTATATAGGAGCAGTATTATAGTAGTTATATTCTTGAATATAGAGGCAGTATTATAGTAGTTATATTCTTGTATATAGGGGGCAGTATTATAGTAGTTATATTCTTGTACATAGGAGCAGTATTATAGTAGTTATATTCTTGTATATAGGGGCAGTATTATAGTAGTTATATTCTTGTATATAGGAGGCAGTATTATAGTAGTGATATTCTTGTATATAGGGGGCAGTATTATAGTAGTTATATTCTTGTATATAGGGGGCAGTATTATAGTAGTTATATTCTTGTACATAGGAGCAGTATTATAGTAGTTATATTCTTGTATATAGGGGCAGTATTATAGTAGTTATATTCTTGTATATAGGGGCAGTATTATAGTAGTTATATTCTTGTATATAGGGGGGAGCATTATAGTAGTTATATTCTTGTATATAGGGTCAGTATTATAGCAGTTATATTCTTGTATATAGGGGGGAGCATTATAGTAGTTATATTCTTGTATATAGGGGGTAGTAGTATAGTAGTTATAATCTTGTATATAGAGGGCAGTATTATAGTAGTTATATTCTTGTATATAAGGGGCAGTATTATAGTAGTTATATTCTTGTATGTAGGGGGCAGCATTATAGTATTTATATTCCTGTATATAGGGGCAGTATTATAGTAGTTATATTCTTGTATATAGGGGCAGTGTTATAGTAGTTATATTCTTGTATATAGGGGGCAGCATTATAGTAGTTATATTCCTGTATATAGGAGCAGTATTATAGTAGTTATATTCTTGTATATAGGAGGCAGTATTATAGTAGTTATATTCTTGTATATAGGGGGGAGCATTATAGTAGTTATATTCTTGTATATAGGGGCAGTATTATAGTAGTTCTATTCTTGTATATAGAGGGCAGTATTATAGTAGTTATATTCTTGCATATAGGAGCAGTATTATAGTAGTTATATTCTTGTATATAGGAGCAGTATTATAGTAGTTATATTCTTGAATATAGAGGCAGTATTATAGTAGTTATATTCTTGTATATAGGGGGCAGTATTATAGTAGTTATATTCTTGTATATAGGGGCAGTATTATAGTAGTTATATTCTTGTATATAGGAGCAGTATTATAGTAGTTATATTCTTGAATATAGAGGCAGTATTATAGTAGTTATATTCTTGTATATAGGGGGCAGTATTATAGTAGTTATATTCTTGTACATAGGAGCAGTATTATAGTAGTTATATTCTTGTATATAGGGGCAGTATTATAGTAGTTATATTCTTGTATATAGGAGGCAGTATTATAGTAGTGATATTCTTGTATATAGGGGGCAGTATTATAGTAGTTATATTCTTGTATATAGGGGGCAGTATTATAGTAGTTATATTCTTGTACATAGGAGCAGTATTATAGTAGTTATATTCTTGTATATAGGGGCAGTATTATAGTAGTTATATTCTTGTATATAGGGGCAGTATTATAGTAGTTATATTCTTGTATATAGGGGGGAACATTATAGTAGTTATATTCTTGTATATAGGGTCAGTATTATAGCAGTTATATTCTTGTATATAGGGGGGAGCATTATAGTAGTTATATTCTTGTATATAGGGGGTAGTAGTATAGTAGTTATAATCTTGTATATAGAGGGCAGTATTATAGTAGTTATATTCTTGTATATAAGGGGCAGTATTATAGTAGTTATATTCTTGTATGTAGGGGGCAGCATTATAGTATTTATATTCCTGTATATAGGGGCAGTATTATAGTAGTTATATTCTTGTATATAGGGGCAGTGTTATAGTAGTTATATTCTTGTATATAGGGGGCAGCATTATAGTAGTTATATTCTTGTATATAGGGGCAGTATTATAGTAGTTATATTCTTGTATATAGGGTCAGTGTTATAGTAGTTATATTCTTGTATATAGGGGGCAGCATTATAGTAGTTATATTCCTGTATATAGGAGCAGTATTATAGTAGTTATATTCTTGTATATAGGAGGCAGTATTATAGTAGTTATATTCTTGTATATAGGGGGGAGCATTATAGTAGTTATATTCTTGTATATAGGGGCAGTATTATAGTAGTTATATTCTTGTATAGAGAGGGCAGTATTATAGTAGTTATATTCTTGTATATAGGAGCAGTATTATAGTAGTTATATTCTTGTATATAGGAGCAGTATTATAGTAGTTATATTCTTGTATATAGGGTGCAGTATTATAGTAGTTATATTCTTGCATATAGAGGGTAGTATTATAGTAGTTATATTCTTGTATATAGGGGTAGTATTATAGTAGTTATATTCTTGTATATAGGAGCAGTATTATAGTAGTTATATTCTTGTATATAGGAGCAGTATAGTAGTTATATTCTTGTATATAGGGGCAGTATTATAGTAGTTATATTCTTGTATATAGTGGCAGTATTATAGTAGTTATATTCTTGTATATAGTGGCAGTATTATAGTAGTTATATTCTTGTATATAGGGGCAGTATTATAGTAGTTATATTCTTGTATATAGGGTCAGTATTATAGTAGTTATATTCTTGTATATAGGGGGCAGTATTATAGTAGTTATATTCTTGTATATAGGGGCAGTATTATAGTAGTTATATTCTTGTATATAGGGGCAGTATTATAGTAGTTATATTCTTGTATATAGTGGCAGTATTATAGTCGTTATATTCTTGTATATAGGGGCAGTATTATAGTAGTTATATTCTTGTATATAGGAGCAGTATTATAGTAGTTATATTCTTGTATATAGGAGCAGTATTATAGTAGTTATATTCTTGTATATAGGAGCAGTATTGTAGTAGTTATATGCTTGTATATAGGAGCAGTATTATAGTAGTTATATTCTTGTATATAGGGGCAGTATTATAGTAGTTATATTCTTGTATATAGGGGGCAGTATTATAGTAGTTATATTCTTGTATATAGGGGCAGTATTATAGTAGTTATATTCTTGTATATAGGGGCAGTATTATAGTAGTTATATTCTTGTATATAGGGGGCAGTATTATAGTAGTTATATTCTTGTATATAGCGGCAGTATTATAGTAGTTATATTCTTGTATATAGGAGCAGTATTATAGTAGTTATATTCTTGTATATAGGCGCAGTATTATAGTAGTTATATTCTTGTATATAGGGGCAGTATTATAGTAGTTATATTCTTGTATATAGGGTCAGTATTATAGTAGTTATATTCTTGTATATAGGGGGCAGTATTATAGTAGTTATATTCTTGTATATAGGAGCAGTATTATAGTAGTTATATTCTTGTATATAGGAGCAGTATTATAGTAGTTATATTCTTGTATATAGGAGCAGTATTGTAGTAGTTATATGCTTGTATATAGGAGCAGTATTATAGTAGTTATATTCTTGTATATAGGGGCAGTATTATAGCAGTTATATTCTTGTATATATGGACAGTATTAGGCTGGGTTCACACGTGGCGGAATTTCACTTAAATTCCGCTGCGGACACTCCGCAGCGTTAATCCGCAGCGGAGCCGTTTCTGCATTGACTTCCACTTCTATTTAGAAGTGTTCGTTTAGACGATGCGTAACATTCCGCTGCGGAGCATAGGCTGCAGAGCGGAATTTGGTGTCCGCAGCATGCTCTGTCTGTTGCGGAGCAGTGGCGGACTCATGGCGGAATTTCTCCATTGACTTCAATGGAGATTCTAAGTTCCGCAATGAAGTCCGCAGCTGTCATGCACATGTTATGTGTGCTGCGGATGCGTCTTGCTTTTTTGCCATGACATTTCTTCATTCTGGCTTGACCTATGTATTTCTAGGTCTACAGCCAGACTGAGGAAGTCAATGGGGCTCCCGTAATGACGGGAGAGTTGCTAGGAGACGTCTGTAAATAGTCACTGTCCAGGGTGCTGAAAGAGTTAAGCGATCGGCAGTAACTGTTTCTGCACCCTGGACAGTGACTACCGATCACAATATACAGCAACCTGTAAAAAAATATAAGTTCATACTTACCGAGAACTCCCTGCTTCTGTCTCCAGTCCGGCCTCCCAGGATGACGTTTCAGTCTAAGTGACGGCTGCAGCCAATCACAGGCCAACAACAGGCTGCAGCGGTCACATGGACTGGCGCGTCATCCAGGGAGGTCGGGCTGGATGCCGAAAGAGGGACGCGTCACCAAGACAACGGCCGGTAAGTATGAAATTTGTTTACTTTCACAAGGGAAAGTGCTGTCCCTTCTCTCTATCCTGCACTGATAGGGAGAAGGGAAGCACTTTTCCCGCAGTCCGCAGCAGCTAGTCCGCATCAATTTACTGCACATTTTGTGCAGATCCGCAGCAGAATCTGCAACGCAGATTCTGTGCGGCATTGATGCGGACAGTTGCGGAGGAAATCCGCCACGTGTGGTCATGCCCTTATAGTAGTTATATTCTTGTATATAGGGGCAGTATTATAGTAGTTATATTCTTGTATATAGAGGCAGTATTATAGTAGTTATATTCTTGTATACAGGGGGCAGTATTATAGTAGTTATATTCTTGTATATAGGGGGCAGTATTGTAGTAGTTATATTCTTGTATATAGGGGCAGTATTATAGTAGTTATATTCTTGTATATAGGAGCAGTATTATAGTAGTTATATTCTTGTATATAAGGGGCAGTATTATAGTAGTTATATTCTTGTATATAGGAGGCAGTATTATAGTAGTTATATTCTTGTATATAGGCGCAGTATTATAGTAGTTATATTCTTGTATATAGGGTGCAGTATTATAGTAGTTATATTCTTGTATATAGGAGCAGTATTATAGTAGTTATATTCTTGTATATAGGGGGCAGTATTATAGTAGTTATATTCTTGTATATAGGGGCAGTATTATATTAGTTATATATTCTTGTATATAGGTGCAGTATTATAGTAGTTATATTCTTGTATATAGGAGGCAGTATTATAGTAGTTATATTCTTGTATATAGGGGCAGTATTATAGCAGTTATATTCTTGTATATAGGAGGCAGTATTATAGTAGTTATATTCTTGTATATAGGGGCAGTATTATAGTAGTTATATTCTTGTACTTAGGAGCAGTATTTTATAGTAGTTATATTCATGTATATAGGGGCAGTATTATAGTAGTTATATTCTTGTATATAGGAACAGTATTATAGTAGTTATATTCTTGTATATAGGGAGCAGTACTATAGTAGTTATATTCTTGTATATAGGGGGCAGTATTATAGTAGTTATATTCTTGTATATAGGGGCAGTATTATAGTAGTTATATTCTTGTATATAGGAGCAGTATTATAGTAGTTATATTCTTGTATATAGGGGCAGTATTATAGTAGTTATATTCTTGTATAAAGAGGGCAGTATTAGGGCATTACCACACGTGGCAGATTTCCTCCGCAACTGTCCGCATCAATGCCGCACAGAATCTGCGTTGCAGATTCTGCTGCGGATCTGCACAAAATGTGCAGTAAATTGATGCGGACTAGCTGCTGCGGACTGCGGTAAAAGTACTTCCCTTCTCCCTATCAGTGCAGGATAGAGAGAAGGGACAGCACTTTCTCTTGTGAAAGTCAAAGAAATTCATACTTACCGCCCGTTGTCTTGGTGACGCGTCCCTCCTTCGGCATCCAGCCCGATCTCCCTGGATGACGCGGCAGTCCATGTGACCGCTGCAGCCTGTTATTAGCCTGTGATTGGCTGCAGCCGTCACTTAGACTGAAACGTCATCCTGGGAGGCCGGACTGGAGACAGAAGCAGGGAGTTCTCGGTAAGTATGAACTTCATTTTTTTTTACAGATACATGTATATTGGGATCGGTAGTCACTGTCCCGGGTGCAGAAACAGTTACTGCCGATCGCTTAACTCTTTCAGCACCCTGGACAGTGACTATTTACTGACGTCTCCTAGCAACGCTCCCGTCATTACGGGAGCCCCATTGACTTCCTCAGTCTGGCTGTAGACCTAGAAATACATAGGTCCAGCCAGAATGAAGAAATGTCAAGTTAAAAAAGCAAGACGGATCCGCAGCACACATAACATGTGCATGACAGCTGCGGACTTCATTGCGGAAATTAGAATCTCCATTGAAGTCAATGGAGAAATTCCGCCATGAGTCCGCCACTGCTCCGCAACAGACAGAGCATGCTGCGGACACCAAATTCCGCTCCGCAGCCTATGCTCCGCAGCGGAATTTTACGCCTCGTCTAAACGAACACTGCTAAATTAAAGTGTAAGTCAATGGACAAACGGCTCCGCTGCGGATTAACGCTGCGGAGTGTCCGCAGCGGAATTTAAGTGAAATTCCGCCACGTGTGAACCCAGCCTCATAGTAGTTATATTCTTGTATATAGGAGCAGTATTATAGTAGTTATATTATTGTATATAGGGGGCAGTATTATAGTAGTTATATTATTGTATATAGGAGCAGTATTATAGTAGTTATATTCTTGTATATAGGGAGCAGTATTATAGTAGTTATATTCTTGTATATAGGGGGCAGTATTATAGTAGTTATATTATTGTAAATAGGAGCAGTATTATAGTCGTTATATTCTTGTATATAGGAGCAGTAGTATAGTAGTTATATTATTGTATATAGGGGCAGTATTATAGTAGTTATATTCTTGTATATAGGAACAGTATTATAGTAGTTATATTCTTGTATATAGGGAGCAGTATTATAGTAGTTATATTCTTATATACAGGGGCAGTATTATAGTAGATATATTCTTGTATATAGGAGCAGTATTATGGTAGTTATATTCTTGTATAAAGAGGGCAGTATTATACTAGTTATATTCTTGTATATAGGAGGCAGTATTATAGTAGTTATATTCTTGTATATAGGGGGCAGTATTATAGTAGTTATATTCTTGTATATAGGATCAGTATTATAGTAGTTATATTCTTGCATATAGGGGCAGTATTATAGTAGTTATATTCTTGTATATAGGGGCAGTATTATAGTAGTTATATTCTTGTATATAGGGTCAGTATTATAGTAGTTATATTCTTGTATATAGGGGGCAGTATTATAGTAGTTATATTCTTGTATATAGGAGCAGTATTATAGTAGTTATATTCTTGTATATAGGAGCAGTATTATAGTAGTTATATTCTTGTATTTAGGAGCAGTATTGTAGTAGTTTTATTCTTGTATATAGGAGCAGTATTATAGTAGTTATATTCTTGTATATAGGGGCAGTATTATAGCAGTTATATTCTTGTATATATGGACAGTATTATAGTAGTTATATTCTTGTATATGGGGCAGTATTATAGTAGTTATATTCTTGTATATAGGAGCAGTATTATAGTAGTTATATTCTTGTATATAGGGGCAGTATTATAGTAGTTATATTCTTGTATATAGGAGCAGTATTATAGTAGTTATATTCTTGTATATAGGAGTAGTATTATAGTAGTTATATTCTTGTATATAGGGGCAGTATTATAGTAGTTATATTCTTGTATATAGGAGCAGTATTATAGTAGTTATATTCTTGTATATAGGGGCAGTAATATAGTAGTTATATTCTTGTATATAGGAGGCAGTATTATAGTAGTTATATTCTTGTATATAGGGGCAGTATTATAGTAGTTATATTCTTGTATATAGGGACAGTATTATAGTAGTTATATTCTTGTATATAGGGGGCAGTATTATAGTAGTTATATTCTTGTATATAGGGGGCAGTATTATAGTAGTTATATTCTTGTATATAGAGGCAGTATTATAGTAGTTATATTCTTGTATACAGGGGGCAGTATTATAGTAGTTATATTCTTGTATATAGGGGGCAGTATTATAGTAGTTATATTCTTGTATATAGGGGGCAGTATTATAGTAGTTATATTCTTGTATATAGGGGGCAGTATTATAGTAGTTATATTCTTGTATATAGGGGGCAGTATTATAGTAGTTATATTCTTGTATATAGGAGCACTATTATAGTAGTTATATTCTTGTATATAGGGGCAGTATTATAGTAGTTATATTCTTGTATATAGGAGCAGTATTATAGTAGTTATATTCTTGTATGTAGGGGCAGTATTATAGTAGTTATATTCTTGTATATAGGGTCAGTATTATAGTAGTTATATTCTTGTATATAGGGGGCAGTATTATAGTAGTTATATTCTTGTATATAGGAGCAGTATTATAGTAGTTATATTCTTGTATATAGGAGCAGTATTATAGTAGTTATATTCTTGTATTTAGGAGCAGTATTGTAGTAGTTTTATTCTTGTATATAGGAGCAGTATTATAGTAGTTATATTCTTGTATATAGGGGCAGTATTATAGCAGTTATATTCTTGTATATATGGACAGTATTATAGTAGTTATATTCTTGTATATGGGGCAGTATTATAGTAGTTATATTCTTGTATATAGGAGCAGTATTATAGTAGTTATATTCTTGTATATAGGGGCAGTATTATAGTAGTTATATTCTTGTATATAGGAGCAGTATTATAGTAGTTATATTCTTGTATATAGGAGTAGTATTATAGTAGTTATATTCTTGTATATAGGGGCAGTATTATAGTAGTTATATTCTTGTATATAGGAGCAGTATTATAGTAGTTATATTCTTGTATATAGGGGCAGTAATATAGTAGTTATATTCTTGTATATAGGAGGCAGTATTATAGTAGTTATATTCTTGTATATAGGGGCAGTATTATAGTAGTTATATTCTTGTATATAGGGACAGTATTATAGTAGTTATATTCTTGTATATAGGGGGCAGTATTATAGTAGTTATATTCTTGTATATAGGGGGCAGTATTATAGTAGTTATATTCTTGTATATAGAGGCAGTATTATAGTAGTTATATTCTTGTATACAGGGGGCAGTATTATAGTAGTTATATTCTTGTATATAGGGGGCAGTATTATAGTAGTTATATTCTTGTATATAGGGGGCAGTATTATAGTAGTTATATTCTTGTATATAGGGGGCAGTATTATAGTAGTTATATTCTTGTATATAGGGGGCAGTATTATAGTAGTTATATTCTTGTATATAGGAGCACTATTATAGTAGTTATATTCTTGTATATAGGGGCAGTATTATAGTAGTTATATTCTTGTATACAGGGGGCAGTATTATAGTAGTTATATTCTTGTATATAGGGGGCAGTATTATAGTAGATATATTCTTGTGTATAGGGGGCAGTATTATAGTCGTTATATTCTTGTATATAGGAGCAGTATTATAGTAGTTATATTATTGTATATAGGAGCAGTATTATTGTAGTTATATTATTGTATATAGGAGTAGTTATATTCCTGTATAAAGACTGCAATATTATAGTAGTGATATATACCTTCACCCCCTCTTCTATTCGAAAAATGATATTGCAATAACAGCTGCATATAGTCTAAGGGTGACAACCATTTGATTCCAAGTGGCATTTAAACCGACATTGTTTAGTGGGGTTAGATTCTCCCTTTCCTACTTCTACTGTTTTTACTTTGTGTCAGTCTACACTATACTGCTTGCATTCTATTCAGGAATGAGGAAGAATCTGCAGTGAATGATATTTTAAACTGCTTTAAAAAATGCTTTAAAATCGTCATTGTGTCATTTTATATATGTTTTGTTTTGGTGTTTTTTAAGTCCTTTAGAGAATATTTTGGTACAAACCCCTGAAAATAACGCTATACCCATGCTGCGTTCTGAAAACCGCCACTGACCACAAAATTACATGAAAAACGCCACAAACCAAAACACAGTTGTGTGTAGTACATCTTTAATCCTCCTATAGACTGTAATGTAACATGTGGCCGCACTAAAAAACGCAGAAAGAAAATAAGGAAAAAACACACGAAAAATGCATCAAAACGCAGAAAAACGCTGTGTGTGAATCCAGGCTTAGATACTCCGTTCTGTTAACGTCAGTGCCTTGAGAGAAGCGGGATCTGCCAGGAAGCAGGAGGGCTTATTGGGGAGCGCCAGAGATAAGTGGCTAATTAGGGGCACGATTTCAAAGGAGAGATAAGAATCATTTTATTTACTCCTTGTGGCGCATTAATCATTCCGGTTTTCTTTGTGAGTCACTACTCCTAGTTATATGATCCAACTCTGCTACATACATCTAGCACTCGCTCAGTGGAAATCGATTATTGTGTTATTTTGTTACAATGTATCAGATTTATCTATAAATAACTAATTATTTCATTGTAAGAGCGCGGGTTGCAGATTTGCTGGCTGAGCAGTTCAACCTCAAAAACAAATTCTAATTGGTTTAGGCATTCAGGAGTCTGGAAAAGTTGGGTGATGATAACGCATATAGCAGTTGAAATGGCAGCCATATTTGCCAGCATCCAGCTTTACAATACTCCTGAATGGCACATTTTACTATTTAGGAAATAATACATCCTCTGCTCCCATATTAATGCATAACTAGGCAGATTAGCCATTCAGGGATCTGGAAAAGCAGGGTAATAATCACAGCAGGATCTTTCATGGCAGTTATATTTGCCATCATCCAGCTTTTTAACACTCCTGAATATTAAATCTGCCCAGTTAGGCAATGATGCATCCCCTGCTTCCATACTTACCAGGCAGATTAGCCATTTAGGGATCTGGAAAAGCTGAGTGATCACCCCGGCAGGAGCTGAAATGGTAACTGACTGACAATCTGTCTGGTTAGGGGCATTAATAGTCACCTGCTATTACATCAATGCAGTACTAGGCAGATTAGTCATTCAGGAGTCTGGAAAAGTTGGGTGATAGTTCCCATAGGAACCATAATATCAGCCCTATTTGCCATCATTCAACACTCCTGATGCATAGGCAGGTTAGCTATGCAGGGTTCAGGAAAAGCTGGGTGAGAACACAGTGATATATCCCCTGCTCCAATTGAAATGCATTAGCCATTCAGAAGCCGAGAAAGCTGGGTGATAACCTCTGCAGGAGCTGCGATGTCGATCTGGTACATCTTCTCCCATATGAAGACAGAACTATGCGGAATAATCATCCTAGAGTCAAGGAAGACAATACATCTTGGAGCTGTAATGGCAGCCATATTGCATGTCACCCAGCTTTCCCAGAAGCAGATGTAACAAATGTTTTTTTCTCCGGCATACGACGGGTTAACCTGTTATTATACGTCTGTAATAAGTGGGGTTAGGCCGCGCCATGTTAGCATTCGTCTCCAATCAATGGGTCTTGCAGGAGAATATCGTAGAACGCGTTTGTGTATGTGCGGAGCGCGGAGGAATACTAACAGAAGCCGCCATTCAGCTGCCACATCACAGGCTCTCCGCTGCCTCAATCCAACCTTTGTTTTCCCAGCGCCCGTCATTGTATCCATCATACAAGTCGCCTTTGAGAAGAGGGGAAATGAGAGGAGAAGCCAAAGTAGGAGGGCGAAGTGGAGCTGAAGGATCAACAGCCCCCGGGCTTCTCCTTTATAGAGGTCTCAGCCTCGGCCCAACCCATATAATCTGCAGCACACACAGGGTTAAAAATGAGTTATTATTTCTTGCATCACCAGATTGTATGTGTTCAAGGTCAAGTCAAGGTTGGCCCCAGGGGGCCACAGTTCGGTTTGCAGCTTTTATACAGGGGGGAGTAGTGAAGATGAAGATCCTGTTGTTTCAAGTTCAAGTCATCAGTCCCCAACATGAAGAACTATGAGCGCTGCATCTTCCCCCCTAACACCCACTTGTAAGAGAGTTGGGCGGCATTATCTGTTGGCTGGTTTCCCCGCTGTGATTGTGGAGAGGCCTGTGCGGGTTTATATGGTAAACAGAAAGCGGGGACACCGCGAATTTGTACTTTTTTTTTTACCGTGTTCTGCGCCTCATTGGGGGGGTAAAAAAAAACACATTTCTATTTCTCGACATGCAGCTCCACCCTTGTCCTCTGGCTGTGTTTGGTATTGCAGTTATTCCTCATTCACATAAATACCAGATATTGCAAATGGACTACAGTCTCGCTTTATAATAATCCTAGAAAATCCCTTTAAGCCATGTTCTAACTTTAAAACAGCTGTTTCATATGTAGATTGTATATACATAAAAAAAATGTGTGGCTTTCTAAATACATGACATGTGTACATAAATTACATTACTTATCCTGTACTGATACTGAGTTATATCCTGTATTATACTCCAGAGCTGCACTCACTATTCTGCTGGTCGAGTCACTGTGTACATACATTACATTACTAATCCTGAACTGATCCTGAGTTATATCCTGTATTATACTCCAGAGCTGCACTCACTATTCTGCTGGTGGAGTCACTGTGTACATACATTACTTATCCTGTACTGATCCTGAGTTACATCCTGTATTATACTCCAGAGCTGCACTCACTATTCTGCTGGTGGACTCACTGTGTACATACATTACATTACTTATCCTGTACTGATCCTGAGTTACATCCTGTATTATACTCCAGAGCTGCACTCACTATTCTGCTGGTGGAGTCACTGTGTACATACATTACATTACATATACTGTACTGATCCTGAGTTATATCCTGTATTATACTCCAGAGCTGCACTCACTATTCTGCTGGTGGAGTCACTGTGTACATACATTACATTACTTATCCTGTACTGATCCTGAGTTACATCCTGTATTATACTCCAGAGCTGCACTCACTATTCTGCTCGTGGAGTCACTGTGTACATACATTACATTACTTATCCTGTACTGATCCTGAGTTATATCCTGTATTATACTCCAGAGCTGCACTCACTATTCTGCTGGTGGAGTCACTGTGTACATACATTACATTACTTATCCTGTACTGATCCTGAGTTATATCCTGTATTATACCCCAGAGCTGCACTCACTGTTCTGCTGGTGGAATCACTGTGTACATAAATTACATTACTTATCCTGTACTGATCCTGAGTTATATCCTGTATTATACTCCAGAGCTGCGCTCACTATTCTGCTGGTGGTGTCACTGTGTACATACATTACATTACTTATCCTGTACTTATCCTGAGTTATATCCTGTATTATACTCCAGAGCTGCACTCACTATTCTGCTGGTGGAGTCATCGTGTACATACATTACATTACTTATCCTGTACTGATCGTGAGTTACATCCTGTATTATACTCCAGAGCTGCACTCACTATTCTGCTGGTGGAGTCACTGTGTACATACATGACATTACTTATCTTGTACTGAGCTGTATTATACTTGTAATGTTTGTTCACAGTGAATTTAATTTTCTCTATAGCTATTTTCTTTATATAAACTATAATAATTGTGTACAATTGTGAATAGACACTTCAAAATTTACCGTTGCTTCCTTAGAATTAAAAGTAAATTTGTACAATTGTGGGACGTTTACTTTTCTGCTGAACCATCTATGAGAAGAAAAGTGCATGAGGATCTGATAGTGGAGCTCTGTACTTGCTTTGTAGCCTGCGTTACTACTATGGATATTTAACATGGGGTGGTCCTAGGTGTCATTGTGTACGCACCAACCACCAGTATATAGTAGAAGCAGCCAATTTATCAGCCATGCTAATATTCAAGATATCAACTCACAAGGATCCAATGACACCATTGAGGCAGGAGGAACAATGTGCCTCAAGCCCCAGTGCTGTCATAAGATCCCAGTGATGTAATAGGATCCCAGTGATGTCATAAGATTTCAGTGATCACATAGGATCCCAGTGATGTCATAGGATCTCAGTGATGTCATAGGATTTCAGTGATGTCATAGAATCCTGGTGATGTCATTGGATCTCAATGATGTCATAGGAGTTCAGTTATATCATAGGATCCTGGTGATGTCATAGGATTTCAGTGATGTCATATAATCCCGGTGATGTCATAGGATCTCAGTGATGTCATAGGATTTCAGTGATCTCATATAATCCCGGTGATGTCATAGGATCTCAGTGATATCATAGAATCCCGGTGATGTCATAGGATCTCAGTGATATCATAGAATCCCGGTGATGTCATAGGATCTCAGTGATGTCATAGGATCCCAGTGATATCATAGAATCCCGGTGATGTCATAGGATCTCTGTGATATTATAGAATCCCGGTGATGTCATAGGATCTCAGTGATATCATAGAATCCCGGTGATGTCATAGAAATCTCAGTGATGTCATAGGATCCCAGTGAATTGATAATCTGTATCGTCATGAATATTCATTGATTTGTATGAGTCATAAGGCTGGCACCTCTGCGAATCAAACACCCCTCGGCCTTCTTATAAAAACTATCATTTGAATGAGCGCCGCGGATGTCACATATGATCTACGACTTCATTTTATATACGATGAGATTCTGTTAATGGATCCGCTGCCGTTTTACAAGATACTTAATGAATTTTATTTTCCTTCTGTAACGGGTCCCCAATGTCCTGACCTTTCTGCACGAAACTGACCAACCATCGTGTTCGGCTTTTCACGGCCCCCCTGGGCTCCCCCGACACGTTGAGTTGTGAGACATATTCTGGCAGATTCTGCTCTTACATCCTCTCAAGCCACTGAGCTGCGGAATTAAATGTTTACCAGAACACCTCACTTATTACAGTCCCCCCTCCCCACCCAACAGATCAATGTCACCCAGGTCCAATTCATGCTGAACACTAATAGGGACCTGGAAGGGAAATTCAGTCTAAAATAGCCGAGTAACCACCGCTGATGGCCGCCATTACCCACCATTATGTAGAGCTACATTCCTCCTACTACCTATCTCCTTCTACTCGGTGTACGTGTCAGTCTTCACTGCAGTTCTGACATTCTATTCATGAATCAGAGAGATCAGGATGAAAAGTTGGGATTGTGGAAGATGCATAAAAGGTAGATTAAAATGTGAAGATTAATTCAATGTGTTATAAGTTATGGAGTTACAATTTTGCCTCAAGAGTTACGGTTATTTTTGACTATTAACCCTTTACCTACCCTAGTCCACGAGGGTTGACGGGGGACCCTTCGTAGTGCCCAACTTTAGTGCAGCTTCTATACCCTCTATAGATATTGTATATCACAGTAGTTCAGGCATTTCTATAATTGTGGCAATACTATCCATGAATCAGGGGGCTCAGGATGAGCAAAGCTTAGAAATTCTAGTAAATGATATAGGAAGCAAGAGAATTTAAATGCCAAGAGGTATTATATGTATAGTTATTAAAGCTACATATGTAAGCAATGCTGCCCCGCGTCTGCCCTCTAAAGTCTTGTTCACACAGTGCAGATTTGCTGCAGATTTTGCATGTGTTTGTTTGGCCAAAACCAGAAACGGAACCTAAACAGAAGAAATATATAAGGAAGGGCCTGATAGTTCTGCTCTCCCGGATCCAATTCTGGTTTTGACCTAAAAAAAAAATGCATGAAAAATCTGCAGCAAATCTGCACTGTGTGAACAAGGCCTAAGGGTAAAGCTCTTTAGTGTCTTCAGAGAAATGTTATAGGGCCCTTTCAATGACATCTATTTATAGCAAAGGGAAAAAAAACAACTTTACAACTGCAGAACACTGCAGCAAAATCATGTCCAGCTGCAGATGGAGATTACCGAGCCCGGACGGCCGCACCGGCCCATTGTAACGACAGCCCAGCACTATTTTCTTGGATCCCATGCAATCTCCTGTATGTAGATATGGCGGCCAGCTAACCCTTCCTCTGCTTGGATGGCCAGTTCTGCAACACTGGACCGCGTTCCCTGCGGCGTAAGGAGATTAATCAATGTGGGACGACATCTGTCAGGCTATTGAGTTTCTCTCCGCTGTTATCTGCTGCCGGCACTTGAGGCGAGCGCCTGTGTAATATTCAGCCTCATTATCTTCCTTTCTCCACACAGGCGCACAAAGCGCGGGAATGTTAAGCTCGCCACCAGCGGAGGGAATTGGCAGCTAAGGAGCGCCGCTTGCCAACTCTCCTTGAACTTCACTGCGACTTCCGAAAATTCAAATGCTCTCCCTGCGAAAAAAGCCGAGACGGAGGGAGGCTGAATAGATGGAAGTGTACCCCTCCCGTACTATAGAAGACAGGACAATGATGAGTTCAGTTGTACTTCCAGAATGCTTGCGCCTTACCCTGCCCAAAAATACCGCTGTCCAGTGCCTAAAGGAGTGCAACCAACCTAGTGCCCCCATAATAGTGCTATACAGTGCACAATATACAGTACACAATGCCACAACATTACCTGGATAGGGAGGAAGTTTAGGGTAGATGTCTTGAAGTGGTGGCCGGTTGGCAGAGGATACTTAATGGTGATGTCCACCGGGCATTTACCCCTGGAGATTGTGGGCACGCGCCCATTAAAGGACTTAGCGCTCACCTTCATCCCCATCATGAAGACGCAGCTTTTTGTGTAGGATGTAAACGCAAATGTTAGGGTCAGTTCACACAGAGTTCTTGGGCAGAATCGGTGCCAAAAAACGGCCCAAGTCACCCACCATTGATTTCAATAGGAGGCAGTGGAATCTTTTTCCTGGGCGGCTTTCGACCGCTCGTGGAAAGAAAAGGGGCGTGTTTGTACTTGCCGCGGTTTTTCGCCTCTGACCTCCCATGGAAATAAATGGCAGGCAGAAAAAAACGGAGGCGCTTGTTCGTGAGCATTGCCCCATAAGGAGAACCAACATTTTAGCACCTAAGTGGGTCCCCGAGCCTACGAGCCCAATTGTAGGGGCTATGGCTGAACCCAAGGTAGAGCAGTCATCCAACTGTATCATTATCTGGGTGTTTATGTCTATTTGTCTACGCCACTTATAAGCGGGGGCATATCAAGTTACTATGGGACCCCGTTATCTACTGACCCTACCCAACTTCTCCTGCATTTCTACCCCTCCCCCATCACATCCCTGACTGGTTCTTCTCATCTCTGAGGTCACTTAGTATGATCTTTTATGCCTTGTACTCTATAAGTTATGACTTTGGGCGCAGACCTGCCAAGCCTAATGATCAATATTGATCGGGGTCCAGAATTAGGAATTCACAAAGTTGCAACAAGTGGATGAGATAAAAAACAAATCTCCTCCACACGCTGCGTAAATACTGAGCGGAAAAAACACTCAGAAATTGACCGGCGGTGCGGAGTTCCATTCCGCAGCGTGTCAATTGTATTTGCGTAAACGCTACTTATTTATTGGGGGTTTTACCCATTGAATTCAATGGGGAGGTAAAACCCGCAAGAAGTTGTTGCGATTTTTTGCGGCGGGTTTGCACGGATTCCGTTGCAAAAAACGCAACTCAAAAAAAATAATAATAATCTCATACTTACCCAGAAGTCTGTGTTTCTTCCTCCAGGCGGCCTCCTGGGATGACGCTTCATCAAATGTGACTGGCGCTGCAGCCAATCACAGGCTGCAGAGGTCTCCTGGGATAAAATGTCAATGCTCAGCAGTTTTCTGTAGCGGAACAATTTGGTCTAGTTTTTCGCCCAGAATTCCCTGCGGCCACCGGGGCAGATACCAGATACCGCAGCCCGGTACCAAATGATCCACATCCCAGTATTGGTCCGCGGCCCGGTGGTTGGGGATCACTGACCTATTAAACAAGCACAAAAAGTAGAAAAACTTTATTTGTGTAGACAATTTTTAAAACCTCTAGATGGCGCTTTGCAGTATTGTAATACACATGCTTGTAAGAAAATTATTTGTGCCACTTGATTCTCACCAGTTTGCTTTTTGACAGCGCACCATGTGGCGAAGCATGGTATTGCAAGTAAAACATATATCTATGGTATTACTGGGAGATTTCTCATTACTAAACTGGTTATATTAATACCTGAATGCCAATCTGTTAATAGACTACATCAAACATTTTACATCTGTAGGTACTGAGGGAGGACATTGGATATTCCTGACAAAGTATCGACCCTGAGACACGAGGCAGTTGACATCTATGGTCCAAAATGAGAAGAATAGGGGGCTTTGTGTTTACCAAAGGGGGTGGGGGTGTTGAGGGGCAATAGCATGATATTGAATGCACATGGGCCTCCCAGAGACAGGCATTTATTCATTGACTCTACTTTATAGGTCCCATTATGTTTTTATATACTGCACCCAAGTACGAATACAAGACGGATCCTTCCGTAGGGGTCCTGGGATAGATCCTGTGAGATTATGGGGAACGGTCATTGTCTCTTCCCCTCTTGTAGGGTCATTTGTGACCTCATCCCGAGGACCTTACACTTGGAACGCGGCTGGTTCTTCTCTCGCTGGAGAACACAATTCTTCTTGAGAGACGGAAAACATTTCTGATAAAGCCAAGCAATGTTCTGCAAACAAGAGGGGATTTAATCTGCAGCGAATCTGAAGCCAAATATTCCGGACATCGCCAAGAATAAGAAGAAGCTTAATGGTCCGAGAGGACGGAGCCAAGATCCCGTTGTTTTTATCAGTTTTGTGTTGACTAGGACCAGAATTTCAGTATTTTTTTACTAGAATCCTCACAAGTCGTCTCTGATGAGATAAACCAGGGGGGGCGATAAGTAGAAACCTTGAAGTTTTGGGCATTAGACAATGAACTTCCAAAGCAGACAACTACCACTTGACCCTATTATCATGCTCATAGCGGAGGTCACGGCTACCTGCATACCAGGAATGGCAAATACTATATATTCCATAGCAGTGTAAATGTATAACTCATTCAGAATCCATCGAGAGTTTGTTGACTTCCCCTATGGACATCGTAAATTGTGCCAGGGCTAGGCAAAGTAGACAGCTGCATAGGGCGTCATTGTAGGAAGGGGAGGTAAATTGTTGGATTAACAGTGGGTTAATTGCGTTTGTCACTTCCACTGTGACCCGTCAGCGCGTCCGTGTAAAAAGTCTCGAGCAGCAGGTGGCAGTATATACAATTTTTGCACCAAAATTACTCATTCATCTAAAGGAAAACTCCGATCATAATGATCAGACTCAAAAATTGTACCATAAAAATGAAAAAAATCCAATCTTCTCACAGTGGCTGGAGCTTAGTTATCAAAAATACAGTGCGGGAATTTCCAAAGGTTCTGTGAAGCCTCCCTGGCAGAATCCGCCAAAAATCCCGGAGAAAATGGCGCAGCATGACCGGTAAAATGACATCATTATGGAAATCCGATGGAACCCGTTACAGTCACTTAGGTTCGTGGGGCGCTGGTATTGTCCATCATGCCACAAATCCGTCCCTGCCGTCATTTAAGACTAAAAAGGACCGAAATGGGGAACGCAAGTGTGAACAGAGCCTCTGATTGGTGGTTCATATGACAGTAATTAACTGAACTGAGCTGGAGTACATTTGGCCAAATTTATTAAGCGGTGCTCCCTCATTTGGAGCATATTTGGCTGTGTGTGCGCCAAAAATTGAAATCTACGCCTGCTATAATCTGGCTTAGATTTGCGCCATAATTGACGCCAATTTCTCACGTAAGTAATGGTCAATCTGTCAGTCCACAGGACGACCGGCCCTTCTGCTTATCCCAGCACACTTTCCTGCAACTTTCGAAAAGTGGTGAGAGGAGTGAAAAGTCACAAATTAAACCGCAAATATGGCGTATACCGTAATTTGCGACTTTTCTACGCAATAAATGTGGTGTAAAGCCTTTGATTAATTCCCCCTGTATGTTCTAAAAACTGCTTGTCCAGAGACAGGTAACAGCATACGGCTATAGTGGGGAAAAAGTGCCAGATAACAGCCACAGGTTGCTGCAATGTAGAAACCATATTGTCACAGTGGATACAGGGAGAACAAGGTCTTTAGAACGCCCCAAAGGATAAAAACGAACGCTATATTTCCTAACCAATTTTTCACATTTGACCTGCAGTTTAATACAAACCACAGACAACACGCTGTGATCTTATAGCATATTACGGAAACTCGGCTCTGCTACATCTGTATTTTTTTTTCCCTGTTAAATTGGATGATATAAAGGACATTTTTTTCTAGTCTTCTGCTCATCATTTTCTGAAGCACATGACATTTTCTCATTCTATAAATGTCACCCTGTGATCCTTTGGACGAGGAATGAAAAGCCGAAGTATATCAGGTTTCTTCCAATAAAAGCATTTTATCTCCCTATACCACACAGCCGCACATAGATACAAGCTGTTTGTCTATTATTGACCTGGACAATATTCCACCTGTCTGCTCGTTCCGAAAATACTGTCTTCTTGTGGTGTAGTGTATATCTTCCTATAGAGTTACCCCCCATGGGATGTTGTAGCTGTTTTGCTGCCTGGGGTGTACGGTAAAATAACACCCTATCCCCTTCCTTGACCCCCGACCGGATCGTAGATTGGAAAGATCATCCGGTGCATGTAGGGCGCCATGACAGAGAAAAGTCCCATCCCATGAATACCCTGGACACACCCATACAACACTTCCAATACTCCTAGTAGTGCCCATTATGCCAACCTCATAGTATTGCCCATTATGCCAACCTCATAGTAATGCCCATAATGCCAACCACACAATAATCCGCATAGTTCCAGACACATAGTAGGGGCCAATGTACCAGACCCGTTGTGATAACAATAGTGCTATCCTCATACTGAAGAACAAACAAGAGGGACGTCTGTGCGGCTGGAGAGCTCTATTTCTGATGGTGGGACTATGTAGACATTATATCTGCCAAAATGCTGCCCCCTACAGTCAGGAAACACCTAAATCAAAGTGATCGCCTTTCCTGGAGAGGACACACCCCTGCTTATGACCATGTGACCAGTCTCTATCACCAGTCCTGTGGCAGGCAGCGGGTTCTAGATGATACTAGAGACAAATAGAGGTTTAATTTTATACTCTTAGATATTATCTCCGACATTTAGGAAACATATATATATAAAGCAAACTATAAGTCATTATTATCTCAGCGTCCTCGGATATTTCTTCTATGGGTTCTAGATAGTCTATAAGGTCTAGATCTTACAACACTGAGATAATAAGTCAGAAACTTGAGATAATACATCAGTGCTCCAATACCCAGCCGCAGAAAAAAGTGAGTACAATTTTAATAAAATGCATTGGACAAATACCAAATTTCAGCACCTTACTGCAACTTTGTGGTTTTAGTTTGTGATTGGCAGTTTTGGTTGTATATCGGTTAAGTCAAAACCCTGAGATATACATCAGTGCTCCAATATCCATCCTAAGAAAAAAGTGAGTACAAATTTTAATAATATGCAATGGACAAATACCCAATTTCACCACCTTACTGCAACTTTGTGATTTTTAGTTTGTGACTGGCAGTTTTGGTTGTATATCGGTTCACCGTTCACCTTTAAGTTAATAAGTCTGAATCCTTAAATATTAAATCAGTGCTCCAATACCCTGCCCAAGTAAAAGTGAGTTATACTTTTAATAAAATGCACATATGTATTGGACAAATAACCAATCACCACCTTACTGCGACTTTGTGATTTGAGTTTGTGATTGACAGTTTTGGTTGTATATTGGTTCACCGTTCACCTTTGAGATAATAATACGCAGCCCAAGAAAAAAGTACGTTACATTTTTAATAAAATGTATATATGTATTAGACAAAGAGCCAATTACCACCTTACTGCAACTTTGTGAATTTAGTTTGTGATTGGCAGTTTTGGTAGTATATCGGTTAAGTCACAACCCTGAGATAATACATCAGCGCTTCAATACCCAGCTTAAGAAAAAAGTAACTTACATTTTTAATCAAATGTATATATGTATTGGAAAAATACCCAATCGCCACCTTAGTGCCACTTTGTGACTTGAGTTTGTGATTGGCAGTTTTGGTTGTGTATTAGGTTGGCTGTTCACCTATAAGATAATAAGTTAGAGCTCTAAAATATTACATCAGTGCTCTAATGCCCAGTCCAAGAAAAAATGACATGGCATGTTTAATAAAATTGACATACACCCAATCACCACCTTACTGCAACTTTGTGAATTTAGTTTGTGATTGGCAGTTTTGGTTGTATATTAGGTTTGCCGTTCATCTTTCAGATAATAAGTCAGGAGATAAGACATCAGTGCTCAAATACCCAAATTCACCACCTTACTGCAACTTTGTGATTCGAGTTTTTGATTGGCAGTTTTGGTTGTATGTTCGGCTCGCCGGCCCTTTAAGTTGCAGCAGGTACAATCATTAAACGGCGCATCCCTCATTCTGTTTTAATCTCGCTGAATAGGATGTAACATAATATATTATTTAATGCATCCTTTTAATTTGGGAACAGAAGAAAATGAGCTGTCTGGGAGGACGCTGCGGAGCTGAACTCTGCAGAGAATTCTCCGGAATAATTATACAGGATCGGTGTATTGCAAGATGCCGCTTTATGCATTCTTCACACATTTTATAAGGTGCAGTCATTACAGTTTTAATATGCTGTATAAAATTAATTATAATTAACTTTTCAATAGGAGAAAAAAAATCCTAGTAATTAGATTTACTGCTTTGTCATAAATCCCGCTCACCTTAGTATTTCCCTTAATCTGATTAAGCCACATTTTATGGGGACAGGAGCGTCTTTAGCATCATCTACTATTTATTCCGATGCCTAAAGAGGATGTGTCTTGATAAATGTAGCAATCTAATTACTTAATTACACAAGAAGTTATATGAGGTTGCAAAAATAAGTTATTTTTTTCCAGAAACAGCGCCACTCTTGTCCAATGGCAGTGTTTGGTATTGCAGCTCGAGTGAATGGGGCTGAGCCGCAATACCAGACAAAGCTCCTGAGATAAAAGTTAATAGGACTGTTTCATCACAGATAGCTCCTTTCAGACTGATGCTGCGGTGCGATCAACTGAGTATGGGTCCGGCTCCTGGTACCACCTGCAATCAATTTTTTTTTGCCAGGTGGTGCCACATTTCGGCCGCTGCAGAGGAAATGTAGTATTCAATGGCAGTCCTTAAGATGTATGTATTACGGCTCGAGTCTGCCAGAGTGGCTCTCCGCTGTGACTCACAGAAGGGGGTTCCCAAGTGGAACCCGTCTAGGGAATCCCTGCTCTACTTTCTTCATATGCCCAAATAGGCTTTATAGAGGGTTTGTCCATGGAGTAGGACCCTTCTTGTTCTAGGATCACTATTCCACTATTGACTATAGGAGGTGCCACCTAAGAAGACACCACTATGCTACATTGGGGGGCCCTGCTACCGATTTTGCATTGGGGCCCAAGAGCATCTGACATGAGCAATAAAGCATTCACAGGCTCTGCCAATCTGAACATTAGATTATAAAGCCCAAAATAGAACTAGGCCAATCAGATTCAACTTGTGATTTAGAAGAACTTGCATTTTCCTATCTTCTCCCTGCAATTCATGGTTCAAAGGAATCATGAAGGGGGGTGAATACTTATGCAACAACATATGTTTGATCATCATCATACATGTAGTATTATTAATTGCAACACCGTGATGCAGCTTGGCTTAAAATTAGTTCTCCTTGGATAGGGAAGCTAAAAAAAACGGCCTATTCTCATGGTATCTGTCCCTTTAAGAACATTTAGAGGAACATAGCATAACATCTATGAGATGCCCTCCATGGAATAGTTAATAGGGCACTGAGGACACTTCAGATTTGCTTTATCAGTCTGTCACAGATGATCCCAACAGCAATTAAAACCTCCGATCGGGGCTGAGCGGTCACCTTCAGGTTTTCTTTTGGGATTTTGACCTACAGAAGTTGAGGATGTTCTTAATTTAGATGTCCAAAGAACATTAGAAAAACCTGAAGCTCCTGGGCCCTAAAGCAAAATCTATAATAGGACCCCTCACCATGTGCCAATTATAATACTGCTGTCCTCTGATGTGGCAGCGGGTCTTTTGCGCCCCCTTAGGCACCAGGACCGGGAGGGACAGCTTAGTCTGTACCCCTTTAGCTATGCTCCGGCTCGATCATATAGATGCAGTCAACACAGAGGACACATATGTCTTAGGATTTTTTTTTTTTCCATAGATTTTTGGGGTATTGGTTCTTTCTAGATACAGCCCGAGCACCCGGAGGGTTTATTTTTACGTACATGAGAGATTCCAGTGACTTTCATTTGCTTTATTGATCCGCTTCTCATTCTTTGGATTACTGTATCTGGCTGTCAACCAATTTTAGACTATTTTTAAAATCTTGTAGGAAACACGGTGTCTGATGCCGGCTATTCCTGGGTCCATCATATATCGTGCGGTGGCTAAGTCCAGTGGAGCTAAATGATTGTGTCGTTACAATAATACAGTACAGATGTAGCAGTGTTGAGTTTATCACTTGTTTCTCAATTAAAATAACTCAGTAGGATAATCCACGGTCTTATGGAAAACCACTAAGATCATGGGACATTATGGGCATAGATAGTCTTCTCTTGCCTGGTCAAGACCAAGTGGCTTGTTGATGACCCTCTGGCACCCAATGCCTCACCATCCCTACCTAACTTGACCCATGTGGAGCCAAATGTAATAAACTCAACTCTTCTTCATTGACAAACCCAAGTCTGCTGTGTCTTTATGTCATTAATCTCTGTCTTGCCCCGTGAAGCCATTCGGTACTCTTCTGACTTGGATGGGGCTCTGGGTCCTTCAGACATAAGTGAGGCTTCCACCTCTGATATCCCTTACTACATGACTGGGGTTAAGTTATTGATAAGAAGAGTTTGTTCACGCATGGGTCATCTTGACTAGTGGAACTTCAAACCAGTGTAGATGTCAAGAGCCTGAATATCCTTCATGTGAGATTTGAAGAAGAGAAAAGGAAGATGGACAGCGATGGGTGAAGCTCGAAAGACCGGGAAGAGGAGCCGGCGCTCAGGCTGGAGACAGTTGCCTCGTTAGGATGTCAGGACTGGTAGTGACAGAACTCTTTGTCCTCAATTCGAGACAATTGAATTAAGAAGCTCCCTGTCCACCCCATCACTCCTAATTATGATATATGATGAGACTGTCGCTCTTCTGTCTCCTGGTAGACGTTTCCGTTGGCTGTCTACGGCTTGACTTGTTCGTTGCTGGAAAACGCTCCAGTCTACCAGACAATTGTCCAACAATGCCAGGCGGCTAGTTAATAAGTCTCGTACTATTGTCTTTCAGAGACACGGAGCCCCTCAGTTTCAGGGGAACACTTCTTCAAAATGTGCAGTTCACCAGCTGACATGTTGTCTAATGAAGAAAGATGAAATGTTACTGAATTGAATTTTCAATGACGGTTTTTCAGGGGGACGGAAAGCACTAGACTGAGTATTAATAGATCTATCATCCACGAATGCCTCGTGAGATATTCCGTCATTGGCCTAGAATTTATTTTCCATCGATCACTCATTTTAGTTGAACCATTCCCTGCATACACAAAAAGTATCGGATGCACTAATTGTATCCATAGGGGCAGTATTATAGTAGTTATATTCTTGTATATAGGGGGCAGTATTATAGTAGTTATATTCTTGTATATAGGGGGCAGTATTATAGTAGTTATATTCTTGTATATAGGAGGCAGTATTATAGTAGTTATATTCTTGTATAGAGGGGGCAGTATTATAGTAGTTATATTCTTGTATATAGGAGACAGTATTATAGTAGTTATATTCTTGTATATAGGGAACAGTATTATACTAGATATATTCTTGTACATAGGGGGCAGTATTATAGTAGTTATATTCTTGTATATAGGAGCAGTATTATAGTAGTTATATTCTTGTATATAGGGGGCAGTATTATAGTAGTTATATTTTTGTACATAGGAGGCAGAATTATAGAAGTTATATTCTTGTATATAGCGGGCAGTATTATAGTAGTTATATTCTTGTATATAGGGGCAGTATTATAGTAGTTATATTCTTGTATATAGGGAACAGTATTATACTAGTTATATTCTTGTACATAGGGGGCAGTATTATAGTAGTTATATTCTTGTATATAGGAGCAGTATTATAGTAGTTATATTCTTATATATAGGGGCAGTATTATAGTAGTTATATTCTTATATATAGGGGGCAGTATTATAGTAGTTATATTCTTGTATATAGGGGGCCGTATTATAGTAGTTATATTCTTGTATATAGGAGCAGTATAATAGTAGTTATATTTTTGTATATGGGGGGCAGTATTATAGTAGTTATATTCTTGTATATAGGGGCAGTATTATAGTAGTTATATTTTTGTACATAGGAGGCAGAATTATAGAAGTTATATTCTTGTATATAGGGGCAGTATTATAGTAGTTATATTCTTGTATATAGGAGACAACATAATAGTAGTTATATTCTTGTATATAGGGAGCAGTAATATAGTAGTTATATTCTTGTATATGGGGGGCAGTATTATAGTAGTTATAATCTTGTATATAGGGGGCAGTATTATAGTAGTTATATTCTTGTATATAGCGGGCAGTATTATAGTAGTTATATTCTTGTATATAGGGGCAGTATTATAGTAGTTATATTCTTGTATATAGGGAACAGTATTATACTAGTTATATTCTTGTACATAGGGGGCAGTATTATAGTAGTTATATTCTTGTATATAGGAGCAGTATTATAGTAGTTATATTCTTATATATAGGGGCAGTATTATAGTAGTTATATTCTTATATATAGGGGGCAGTATTATAGTAGTTATATTCTTGTATATAGGGGGCAGTATTATAGTAGTTATATTCTTGTATATAGGAGCAGTATAATAGTAGTTATATTCTTGTATATGGGGGGCAGTATTATAGAAGTTATATTCTTGTATATAGGGGGCAGTATTATAGTAGTTATATTTTTGTACATAGGAGGCAGTATTATAGAAGTTATATTCTTGTATATAGGGGCAGTATTATAGTAGTTATATTCTTGTATATAGGAGCAGTATTATAGTAGTTATATTCTTGTATATAGGGAGCAGTATTATAGTAGTTATATTCTTGTATATAGGAGACAACATAATAGTAGTTATATTCTTGTATATAGGGAGCAGTAATATAGTAGTTATATTCTTGTATATGGGGGGCAGTATTATAGTAGTTATATTCTTGTATATAGGGGGCAGTATTATAGTAGTTATATTCTTGTATATAGAGGCAGTATTATAGTAGTTATATTCTTGTATATAGGAGCAGTATTATAATAGTTATATTCTTGTATATAGGGAGCAGTATTATAGTAGTTATATTCTTGTATATAGGGGCAGTATTATAGTAGTTATATTCTTGTATATAGGGAGCAGTATTATAGTAGTTATATTCTTGTATATAGGAGCAGTATTATAGTAGTTATATTCTTGTATATAGGGGCAGTATTATAGCAGTTATATTTTTGTACATAGGAGGCAGAATTATAGAAGTTATATTCTTGTATATAGGAGCAGTATTATAGGAGTTATATTCTTGTATATAGGAGACAACATAATAGTAGTTATATTCTTGTATATAGGGAACAGTATTATAGTAGTTATATTCTTGTATATAGGGGGCAGTATTATAGTAGTTATATTCTTGTATATAGGGAGCAGTAATATAGTAGTTATATTCTTGTATATGGGGGCAGTATTATAGTATTTATATTCTTGTATATAGGAGCAGTATTATAGTAGTTATAGTCTTGTATATAGGAGCAGTATTATAGTAGTTATATTCTTGTATTTAGGAGCACTATTATAGTAGTTATATTCTTGTATATAGGAGCAGTATTATAGTAGTTATATTCTTGTATATAGGGGGCAGTATTATAGTAGTTATATTCTTGTTTATAGGGGGCAGTATTATAGTAGTTATATTCTTGTATATAGGGGGCAGTATTATAGTAGTTATAGTCTTGTATATAGGAGGTAGTATTATAGGAGTTATATTCTTGTTGTATATAGGAGCAGTAATATAGTAGTTATATTCTTGTATATAGGGGCAGTATTATATTAGTTATATTCTTGTATATAGGGGGCAGTATTATAGTAGTTATATTCTTGTATATAGGGGCAGTGTTATAGTAGTTATATTCTTGTATATAGGGAGCAGTAATATAGTAGTTATATTCTTGTATATGGGGGGAAGTATTATAGTAGTTATATTCTTGTATATAGGAGCAGTATTATAGTAGTTATAGTCTTGTATATAGGAGCAGTATTATAGTAGTTATATTCTTGTCTATAGGGGCAGTATTATAGTAGTAATATTCTTGTATTTAGGAGCAGTATTATAGTAGTTATATTCTTGTATATAGGGGGCAGTATTATAGTAGTTATACTCTTGTATATAGGAGCAGTATTATAGTAGTTATATTCTTGTATATAGGGGGCAGTATTATAGTAGTTATATTCTTGTATATAGGGGGCAGTATTATAGTAGTTATAGTCTTGTATATAGGAGCAGTATTATAGTAGTTATATTCTTGTATATAGGAGCAGTATTATAGTAGTTATATTCTTGTGTATAGGGGGCAGTATTATAGTAGTTATATTCTTGTATATAGGGGGCAGTATTATAGTAGTTATATTCTTGTATATAGGGGCAGTATTATAGTAGTTATATTCTTGTATATAGGAGTCAGTATTATAGTAGTTATATTCTTGTATATAGGGGGCAGTATTATAGTAGTTATATTCTTGTATATAGGGGGCAGTATTATAGTAGTTATATTCTTGTATATAGGGGGCAGTATTATAGTAGTTATATTCTTGTATATAGGAGCAGTATTATAGTAGTTATATTCTTGTATATAGAGAGCAGTATTATAGTAGTTATATTCTTGTATATAGAGGGCAGTATTATAGTAGTTATATTCTTTTATATAGGAGCAGTATTATAGTAGTTATATTCTTGTATATAGTGGTTGTATTATTGTAATTACATTCTTTTTAATAAGGGATACTATTCTGTTTAGAGTATTATAATATCTAATCTTGCAGGTTACCCCTTTTGCTATTACAAGTTCCCTGAATGTATATGATATAAGCTCTTTTTTTTCTGTAGGTGCTTTATAAGGGCATGGCCCCACGTGGCGGTTTTCTTCCGCCACTGTCCGCATCAATGCCGCACAGAATCTGCATTGCAGATTCTGTTGCGGATCTGCCCAAAATGTGCAGTAAATTGATGCGGACTAGCTGCTGCGGACTGCGGGAAAAGTGCTTCCCTTCCCTCTATCAGTGCAGGATAGAGAGAAGGGACAGCACTTTCCCTAGTGAAAGTAAACGAATTTCATACTTACCGGCCGTTATCTTGGTGACGCGTTCCTCTTTCTGCATCCAGCCCGACCTCCCTGGATGACGCGGCAGTCCATGTGACCGCTGCAGCCTGCGATTGGCTGCAGCCTGTGATTGGCCTGTGATTGGCTGCAGCCTGTGATTGGCTGCAGCCTGTGATTGGCCTGTGATTGGCTGCAACCGTCACTTAGACTGAAACGTCATCCTGGGAAGCCGGACTGGAGACAGAAGCAGGGAGTTCTCGGTAAGTATGAACTTCTATTTTTTTTACAGGTTGCTGTATATTGGGATCGGTAGTCACTGTCCAGGGTGCTGAAACAGTTACTACCGATCGCTTAACTCTTTCAGCACCCTGGACAGTGACTATTTACTGATGTCGCCTAGCAACGCTCCCGTAATTATGGGTGCACACACGTAGTCACCCCTAATTACGGGAGCCCCATTGACTTCCTCAGTCTGGCTGTAGACCTAGAAAATACATAGGTCCAGCCAGAATGAAGAAATGTCATGTTAAAAAACCAATACGCTCCGCAGCACACATAACATGTGCATGACATCTGCGGACTTCATTGCGGAACTTAGAATCTCCATTGAAGTCAATGGAGAACTTCCGCAATGAGTCCGCAACCAGTCCGCCACACGTCCGCAACAACCTATGCTCCGCAGCGGAATTTTCCGCCTTGTCTAAACGAAGCCTACTAAAAAGAAGTGGAGGGCAATGGAGAAACGGGTCCACTGCGGATTAACGCTGCAGAGTGTCCGCAGCGGAATTCCAGAGCAATTCCGCCACGTGGGGCTTTGCCCTTAATGTAAGGAGAGGTCTTGCTGCTTTAGACCATAAAATGCGTGTTTGTCATGTGATTTCCCTGAATAACTCGGCTAAAAATGTAGAGGTTTACTGATCCGGGACGTACAGAGGTTTTTTTTCTGAATTAATATGAAATCCTAGAACAAAATTGTTGCATGTGTCATTGGTTTCCATGTGACGGCGGTGTCCTGCCCTTGAAAATCGGCTTTATCGATTTGGCCTCCTCTTTGTCTATCCATAGACATAAGAGGAGACCCGGATAAATATACTAAGTTGGAAAAAGTTTTACTATATACTAAAATTCTTAAAGGGGTAACAGCTGCCTCTTCGCTTTGCTGATTAGTGGGGTCCCTGGGGTGGAACCCTAACCGAACATACTTTGAGAGCCCATCATAAGGATAGACCGTCAATGCAATATATCACACAATGTCTATAATAATGTTGCCACCAACCCCAACCATATGCATCTGATATCTTATGGCACCTCTAAAAATGTTTCTAAATGGAAAGTAGCCATAATAATTGTGGGGTTCAGTTTAGAAGATACGGCGGTTTATCGAAATGTACGTCGGAACGATTTTCCAATTTAGCCATAGGCTCCCATGTCGAATAAAATAAACTTTACCATGCAGCATAAGTTCTTTAAATATTTGCAATACTTTAAAAATTAAAAAAAAAGTTTAGTGACGTAGACCGGCCCGATGGATTCAAAAAGGACATTGGGTGAATGGCGCCCTAAGGATACCTTTGACCTATCACTGGAAGATTTTTGGCCTCATACGCCGAACATATAATCCAAACACAGTGTGAACAGACCCTAACACGTTCTATAGGGGGGATACCATGCTCCAGCTCTGCGCGGAGATTGAGGTGATTAGCAAACAGCAGGAAAAAGTAATTACTTTAAGTCAAAGACTAAATGCGGGAGCTCCACAAGGGTCAGGGGAAGGCAAGTGCTACTGAGCTAATAATTAATTACAGGGGATTTCAATGGCAAGCCATTTAGCCATAATCTTTGAAAAGGTGATACTGTAGATAGCACGGCCTAGTCTTAATTAACAGCTGGATCGGCACATCCGGCTTCGGAAGGGATTTAGATGGAAAACTTAAAATTACTTGGAGGCTTCTGGGCTGAAGAAGATTTGCGGGTAGATAATATAGGCTGAGAGAGGTAAAAAGAAAACCATTGTTTATTACAGGGGGTGTCCAGTTTAAAGAACCCTTGTCATACACCCTATTAATTCTGAGATAATAGCAGGGGGGTCTCTGTTCAGGATACTCATCTCTCGGTCAGAGTGGAGGACCTGCCCTGTCCTGTATTACACAGACAACTCATTGAAATGAATGAGCACAGTGTAATACTTAATATCCCCTGTGGTGGCGCTGCAGGGAAACTGAACACTTACTGCCCACAGATTACAGCCGATCGCTGGGGGGTCAAGGAACTCTTCGAACAAGTAAGGATTGTCCAAAGTGGAGATTTTTAAAAAAAAATATGGAAATATCAATAAAGAAGAGATGAGACAATAAAACTCATTTTGGAAGCTCGGACCCCGGCAGGCGGGACGTGAGGTCCGGACTCCCGTAATGCAAGAATCTTAGATTCAGGGTAAAAATGCAGAAGATGTTTTATTATTGAAAACTCCCAGGACACAGCCAGCTTTTTAATGAGATCATTTTCTGCGCGCTTTGATGGAGTCTGGCAGTGCGGAGCAGATAGTTGGAGAAATAGATTAATTAAACTTGATAAAAAAAAGAAAAAGAAAAAATACAATTTCAAATAAATAGGTTCGGAATTTATCTCTTTGTTCAACCATTTTATTCCCGTTTTTTTCGGGAGCGCTGCTAATGCTTGACATTTCAGGGAAGGTTTTGTTTCTGGATCGCGTTGTAGTCATCAGGCGATGTGTTTCACTTGCATTTGATCTCAGCCCTTTTGTTATTCAAGACTACTATAAATGACAAACGTTTATTGATATTAACCTCAGGGCTCATGCACATTATGGGTTAATATTGTATGGATCCGAAATATGGCACCCATAGATATAAATTTGGCCCGTACTGTCATGTACCTCCCATATCATGCAGCGGAATATGGATATTTTTCAAAATTGTGGGATAATCCTTTGGATACCTTGTTATGGATATACCCAGCAGCACATGGGGTGCCTATTACGCTGCAGGGACCATTGTAGGGACTCTCTGTGGCATTACACAGGTTCGGGTCACACAGCTTTGCCATGTGTATGACTCTGGAGATAAATGCATAAAGGGTCTGCTTGACTTTTACCATATGGTCACGGACAACAGGGACTTGTTTATTTAGATCCCATGGCAGTCATGCGGCTCTACACGTGTCAGGTGAAGGCAGTGCTGGATTACCAGCTAGGGGGCGCTTTATGACCGGTTATACGATCATTAGAAGAGGTAAGGTCTCAGAGGGTTGGAGAGCGCTGTATGGAATGAGGGAGGGAGTTCTAGAGAGAGGTGCAGCACGAGAGAAGTCTTGTAGTGTGAGGAGGTGATACGAGTGGCAGAGAGGGGGGGTTATCATTGGCAGAGTGATGGCAGCTTGTGGGGGGCATCTATGAATTACAGAAGAAATGTTGGACTTAGGATTTGTGGGTTAAAATTAGGATTTTGAGCTGCATTCTAGATATGAGGGACTGAAGGGGGTGGTATCAGAGGGAGAGGAGAGGTTGAGGATGGCAGAGTTTAGGACAGATTAGAGAGATGTTGAGGTCCTCTTACACAGCCCGATATGGGCCATGAAAACGAGCGCCGATCAACGTGGCAGCTCGTTGATCGGCGACCGATTGCTCGTTGATCAGTAATGTATGGGGACGATCACACATTGCTACGATCGCTCGTCCTCATACATGTCTATCATGTCGGCAGCACGCCGTTGTTTACTCAGAGAGATGCGCTGGCGAAAATGATAATATTTCATGCTGCATAAACGATACGATCGGTCGATGATTGAGCGCTCGCTCGTTTATCGGCTGATCGTTGCCTTGTTTACACAGGGCAATGATCGGGAACGAGGGTTCATATGATGCTCGTTTGCCGGATAATTGGCCCGTGTAAAAGAGCCCTTAGTCTAGGGAGGGTGTTGCAGTAATCTCGGTGGGATAGTCCGAGGAAGGGGCAGATACAGGAAATGTTTTTGATTTGGAGGCGGGAGAAAGTGGTGATGGTCAAATGACCACTTTTAGTTAGTGGGGTGTTGTGACTGATAAGGATATTGCAGATTGTGATGGATAAAAAATGACAAGTTCAATTCACTTAAATGGGGCTGAGCTGTAATACCAGACAAAGCCTATAGACAAGAGTGGCGCTGTTTCTGGAATCTCCCACAAACATTTTGAATGCCATTTTTTTGGAGGGATCCTCTTTCTTGCTCCTCAAAGCTATATTTATGTTGCTCACTGGGCAATGGGAGATGTGGCTACTGTCCCTTTAAAAACCTAATGATCTACGATAATTATGAAATCTGCCAATCACCGGCTTCTCTTGCGCTCGTTTCAATCACAGGCTTCTCTTTTCTCTGGAAGATCACAAAAGACTCAGATCAGTCTCAGAAGACATGAGGCTGAATTTCTTCCTCCATCTACAGGCGGGGGAGTTTTTTTTTTTCTTCTTTAATCTGTATGATAATCATCTGGTTTTAACCCCCTGCGGTGCACATGGATTCCAGACTGGAATGATGACTTCGGCGCTCATCCATGCACATCTCTCGACAGCTCCAGAAGCGTCATAGACGGAGATTGAAATAAAATCTTTTTTCTCTCTTATTCACCTGTCATTCTTCATGTCACTGAATAGACATCAGCTCAGAGCAAAGCAAAAGAAACGAGATTAAAAGGTTAAGATTGGATTACCGGGTCAGGAAGAAAATAAGATGGAGGGAACAATGTCACTTTATCACTGCCGCACCAGTCCAGAGGGGCTCAGATAATATTCTGCAATGTGCAATAGAGTATTCCAGTGCTCATTACTGCAGGGTGGGTGCAAAGTCATGAAAGGTTACTCTGCCTGTCAATGCATGATGTGGCCAATGAGGATTGCAGGAAGGAAATAAGCTCAAGAAAGGCTTTTCTTTCCATTAGAAATGATATTTTCTACTTTTCAGATGATACTTTAATAATCCTAAAGCCCAATTTCACTAATATGTTTTTTGCTCTAGTCACATCCAAAGCTGCAACCAAAATTCTATAGGGTTCCTGTAAAAAAAAAAGTGGTTCAACCCATGCTCAGTGACTACCCTCTCCCACAAGGGTGAAATTGAGTCATGGTAATTCATTTCTTGAGTGACTTATTTCCTTCTAAATATTTCCACTTGGGACGATACCTTCATATCCCCTATATTACGAGTTGTGTAATTGGACAATGTTGAAGCTGAAGGACCTTAGATCTCACTGTAGCTGCCTGCTGAGTATGGTCTGCTGTAATGCATCACAGGAGATGTAGTGTTGACAAGGGTGATATCATTTTTTAGTCTCTAAATAGAAAATAATCTGCAAGGGAAATAGTCAAAACTTCCATGTATGACCTCAAGGTGGAAATTACTTCCAGATTAGCTGGATTTTGATGTATAATGTAATTTGTACTCTATTCTCGGTCATCTAATCCTGGAAATTTTGTAGTACAATCCCAAATGCAGCTCTGGATGTGACTGGAGTATAAGGCAAGTGAAACTTGGCATCTTTATCTACTCCTTGATTGCATAGGAAAAGGATGCGGATACATCTTCAAGTGACAGTGTTCATGACATTGTCTGGATGAAGGATCAGAGGTTATTATCGCCAAAGACATAGAGCAGCAGCTTCAGGAGGGCGCGGATCCCTTCTATAGGGTGGCATACAAATAAAAGGGGGTGAACCCAGTCCTTGACTAGTGGTCAATGCTGCCTATTCTCCTCCAGACAGTGGTGTAGATAGAGGACATGACTCCCCATACAAATGATAAAAATTAGACCCTTTTCAGGTACTGCCTGACACCACTACTCACCCATACATCCAATCACAAGGGGTCCTGGTGCCCCCATCCCATTTCCATGACTCAAGAACATTTTCTTCCTTCTCTGCTAACATTGCAGCACCGGTGGAGACCACATCTCTATGGAGGTACCCAACACCCATTAAAATGGGGTCATGCCCAAACTAGAATAGGCCCCCTCCCTCTGGGGAACCCCATAGCATCTGCATGGGCCACCTCTTGGGTTCTTACGCTTTTTCCTCCAGGATCCTACTGTTCTTTGGGAACTTGGTTAGACCTTCTCTGGAAGACCTCCCTCTCCCACAGTAGGGTGGCAGTCATTTTTCAGGTTTCCGCATCTCTATGGAGGTACCCACCACCGATTAAAATGAGGTCCAGCCCAAACTAGAATGGGCCCCCTCCCCCTGGGGAACTCCATAGCATCTGCCTGGGCCACCTCTCGGGTTCTTACACTCTTTCCTCCAGGATCCTACTGTTCTTTGGGAACTTGGTTAGACCTTCTCTTTAAGACCTCCCTCTCCCACAGTAGGGTGGCAGGCATTTTTCAGGTTTCCGCAGGATCGGGGCGTCCTTCCAGGGGTTTTAGATGAAGTTATGGTGTCTTACTTCAATTTGTCCGTCTGTTCTTTTTGGAACATTTTGTGTAAATTTGCTTCTCGATATTGTGACTTTGGAGACCTGCATCTTAGAATCCGCGCTAATTGCAATGCAGAGACACGGCACGGAAATTTCCTTTGTGCCCACTTTGAAATGGCTGACCTGGCACCCCATTGCCCAGCGATATAACTCAGAATAAGCATATAGGGTTTAATTAGAAATAACCAGAGAAAATTCATAAACTCCTGACAGTTCCTAAACTGCCTGATCTGGAACGCCGCCCAGCTGTGATATCTGCCAGCCCGAACATTATAAGCTATTACGAGCCGGTCTCCGATGCCCACAGATAAGCGCAGCATTAAGGATGTGAGATGAAACTGTTTGTAGGAAGTGATAACATTTATGGGATCCACATAAACACTTTACCTGTAGGAGTCTGAGGGACGGCACATGAGCCCCCACGTCGGGACCACTAATGATGGATCGTACCACTTGGCGTCAGTCTTACTTGGCAATGCCCCCGTTGTGGCTCTACCTGGGGCAGCTCGGCAACGTCCAGACCATAAAACGCAGTGATGTATTCTATCCTTGGAAACCTGCTGTCACTTTGGAAATTATCCATTTTGTCGACGGGAAGATTTTGTCAATAAATTTAATGGATTGCCGACTGCGGCACAAGCTCCTCCGTGGCGCCCTGTTAACCCTTTCAGTAAAAATGGTAAACATTTGCCCGCATAGTGTTATACATGGACGCTTTCCAGCTCCATAACAGACTACGAGCTATTTGATTATTTCCTAGGGGAGTTGTCTCCAACCTGTGGCTTTTCAGCTGTTGTAGAACTACAGCTCCTAGCATGCTTAGTCGGGGCATGCTGGCAGTTGTAGTTTTGCAACTCAGAATCAGTACAGGATAAGTAATGTAATGTATGTACACAGTGACTCCACCAGCAGAATAGTGAGTGCAGCTCTGGAGTATAATACAGGATGTAACTCAGAATCAGTACAGGATAAGTAATGTAATGTATGTACACAGTGACTGCACCAGCAGAATAGTGAGCGCAGCTCTGGAGTATAATACAGGATATAACTCAGGATCAGTACAGGATAAGTAATGTAATGTATGTACACAGTGACTGCACCAGCAGAATAGTGAGTGCAGCTCTGGAGTATAATACAGGATGTAACTCAGGATCAGTACAGGATAAGTAATGTAAGGTATGTACACAGTGACTGCACCAGCAGAATAGTGAGCGCAGCTCTGGAGTATAATACAGGATATAACTCAGGATCAGTACAGGATAAGTAATGTAATGTATGTACACAGTGACTCCACCAGCAGAATAGTGAGTGCAGCTCTGGAGTATAATACATGATGTAACTCAGGATCAGTACAGGATAAGTAATGTAATGTATGTACACAGTGGCTCCACCAGCTGAATAGTGAGTGCAGCTCTGGAGTATAATACAGGATGTAACTCAGGATCAGTACAGGATAAGTAATGTCATGTATGTACACAGTGACCCCACCAGCAGAATAGTGAGCGCAGCTCTGGAGTATAATACAGGATATAACTCAGGATCAGTACAGGATAAGTAATGTAATGTATGTACACAGTGATTTATTTGTTATATACAATAATTCTACATTATATATAAATTATAACAAGGTCATAGTGGAGGACCACTATGTGGCGCTGCAGTCACAAATGAATGAAAACCTGACAATGTGAAATTTGTTCAGAGCAGTTGTCACTTCTTTCCTCCGTGTAGCAGTGAACTGGAAAATAGGGACAGACCCTTCAAGGCTTGTAAAATTGTGAAAGTTCAGCCCTACTGCAAAGCATCCTGGGAGCATGTCTCTAGTGCACATCAATGTTTGATATGTTTTTTTATGTCGCTTTGTACGGTTTTCGCCTGTGACTGGTTTTCTGCAGCCAGAGAGTATTTGGATATTATAGAGCGTTGGTTATAGACAATGGCACAAGTCATACTTTTGTAAGGACCCATTCAGTGCCCTGTGTGGGTAAAAAGGAGGGTTAACGGCCCGGTATGGGAATAATGCAAGTACTATGCCGGCTGTGATGTAACCAGAGCTGCTTCATCTTTACCTTTGGCTGACACGGCAGCGGAGAGATCTGAGCACCTCGATCCTGACTCCCGAGGGGCGATGGATCGTGTTCTGCTACATCAGAATCACACAGAATCAATCAAAGGTGCTGATGATATCAGAGCTCAGTGTTCCCTTCGCCTCACATGAACCATCAATCAGGATTTTTTAAATAGGAATTTGTATTTTTTTTTATTTGTATTTTTTTTTATTGTACATTTTATGTTGTATTTTGTATTTATTTTTAAAAAAGCTCTATTTTTGTGCATAAGTTGAGGGAAAACTTTTTGAGATTAATCATCAGCCCTCAGCAATTATACTGAAAAGATGGTGACAACTACTCTCTTTTCCAAGAAAATGACCTGGAGGTTGTCACAGCCCCGCCCCTTTTTTACTGGTATCACTAATATGTTGTGCTTTAATGTCATAAAGTAGAACTGATTCACTTTATAAAAGATTGCCTTCATGGAGAAGAAAGTTTCACCCATCACATTTACCATACCTCCCAACTTTCAAGTATCACAAAGAGGGACAACCGATGCAGCATGCAGTATCATGCACACATAGTGCCTCCCACAAAGTATAATGCTCCCATAGTGCCCCTCACACAGTATAATGCCCTCTAGCTGCCACCATACAGTATAATGTCCCCATAGATGCACCCATAAAGTATAAAGCCAACACAGATGCCCCATACAGTATAATGCCCACACAGATGCCCCCATGCCGTATAATGCCCACAACGATGCCTCCATGTAGTATAATGACCAAACAAATTCCCCCATGCAGCATAATGCCCACATAGCTGCCCTATTCAGTATAATGCCCCCGTAAAGCATAATGCCCACACATATGTCCCCGTACAGTATAATGCCCCCATAGCTGCCACATACAGTATAATGCTGCATAGCTGCCCCATAAAGCTTAATGCCCCCCTAGCTGCCCTTATACAGTATAATGCCCCCAAAGCTGCCCCTAGTGCCAGTACCCAATCATAAAGTACCAGTGCCCTTGTAGATACTGCCACAGTGCCCAGGTATAGTGCCACACCCCCTTGAAGATAGCACCACCCCCCTCCTGTAGATAGCACTATCCCCCCTGTAGATAGCGTCATCGGGAGTCGGACTCCCTCTAGGAGCGGAATCCTCAGCCAGAGCTTAGGCCGGGGATTCCGCTCCTAGAGAGAAGCCATGATGTCACTGTCCATATATGGACAGTGACCTCAGGGGTTTCCTTTAGGAGTGGAATCCCTGGCCAGATCATCGCTAACGGGGATTCCGCTCAATCAGTAGCCACTGACGTCACTGTCCATATAAAGTAGCACTGTGCCCAGGGAGTCCTCCTCCGCTCTAAACTAATGCTGAAGCAGGGAGCTGACTATTCCCTGCTTCAGCATTGGGTTCAACTGCATCTGTGTCCTGAGGATGCAGAAGCAGTTGACAGCAGGACATACCCCCAGCCGCCCGGGATAGCAGGACAACACCTGGAATCCGGCACTGTCCCGCTGAATCCGGGATGGCTGGGAGGTATGCATTTACTGATGCCCCCTAAGTGGGCTGTTTCCCTGACCCCTACCCAAATTACAATGTAATGATCATTAATATTAATGCATTTCCATAATTAACCATTTACATTGTCCATCTAGCCCTCCAGTGCTTAGAGCTGTCAATGTCGCCACCTACAGGAAGCCATTGCAGCCCTACTCAGCTTTCCAAGGTTCCTGAATGCAGGGGCTGCCTCCAAGTGTATGTGAGTCCTTGGGTGTCAGAGGGACAGTAAGAACCCTCTCCACTTGGCTTGACAAGCCTAGAGCGTGGACCCAAGATCGACATGTGACTCAAAGCCCAAGAGGCCCTGGCATTTGGCCAGTTTTGATGTTGATATCGGCAAATATATGCATTGAAAATCTGCCCACTTAAAGGTGTTCCCCACCTAATACCTACTTGTTAGAAGAGTCTCTTGACAATAAGCTGATCACAAAGTGTCCCACTGAACCATCAGCGATCAGCTGTAATCTGTGGGCAGTAACTGTTCATTTCCCCTGCAGTGCCACCACAGGGCAAACTAAGTATTACACAGTGTCCATTCATATCAATGTTGTCTGTGTAATACAGGACAGGTCCTCCAGAGAGAGAGAGATGCTCTATGTATCCGCTCTCCACTCTGACCAAGAGATGAGGATCCTGAACAGAGGACCCCCCTCTATTACCCCAGCATTCCCTAATAGGGCGCATGACAATGGGTTTTCTAAACTGTGCAGCCCCTTTAATCTGAGAGCCCCTTGTGATGGGTCCAGCTCCTGAGACCCCATGTAAATGTGGTACAACATGGCAATCATTCAGACCAGAGTCCGTGCAGCGACTGGTTTTAAGGGAGCGGGTCTTAAGCGGGAACTTTCCTCTAGGACATATACATGCCCTGACAACATATGGACAGAAGTTCTCCTGATGGGACAATCCCTTTAAGAATCAACGCAGGAGAGGGAGGGTGTATCGTGAATAGCTACAAGTGCCATCCCCTATGCTACCTGAAATGGCAGCCATATTGGTTGTCACCCAGCTTTCCCAGAAACAGATTTAACTAAGAAATAAATTTAATTAAAAAATTTGACCCGAGGATAACTGGAGGGCTCATACTGACCGTGGACTGGGTGTTTATTTTAGTTAGTCGTTTCCCCTTTAAATGGCGGTGTCTCCAGCTGTAGTTGTAATGTCCCCAGTACATGGGGTCCTTTACTGTCTGCCAACCATGTGACTAACCCCTCTACTGCTAATGCACCATATATCACATGACACGTTGACCACATTTCATTAAGTGGTTGTCACATCGGCTCTGTCACCAGATTTTGCAACCCCTATCTGCTATTGCAGCAGATCGGCGCTGCAATGTAGATTACAGTAACGTTTTTATTTTAAAAAAACGAGCATTTTTGGCCAAGTTATGACCATTTTTGTAGTTATGCAAATGAGGCTTGCAAAAGTCCAAGTGGGTGTGTTTAAAAGTACAAGTCCAAGTGGGTGTGTATTATGTGCGTACATCGGGGCGTTTTTAATACTTTCACTAGCTGGGCGCTCTGATGAGAAGTAACATCCTCTTCTCTTCAGAACGCCCAGCTTGTGACAGTGCAGATCTGTGACGTCACTCACAGGTCCTGCATCGTGACGGCCACATCGGCACCAGAGGCTACAGTTGATTCTGCAGCAGCATCAGCGTTTGCAGGTAAGTCGATCTTACCTGCAAACGCTGATGCTGCTGCAGAATCAACTGTAGCCTCTGCTGCCGATGTGGCCGTCACGATGCAGGACCTGTGAGTGACGTCACAGATCTGCACTGTCACAAGCTGGGCGTTCTGAAGAGAAGAGGATGTTACTTCTCATCAGAGCGCCCAGCTAGTGAAAGTATTAAAAACGCCCCGATGTACGCACATAATACACGCCCACTTGGACTTTTACTTTTAAACACACCCACTTGGACTTTTGCAAGCCTCATTTGCATAATTACAAAAATGGTCATAACTTGGCCAAAAATGCTCGTTTTTTAAAAATAAAAACGTTACTGTAATCTACATTGCAGCGCCTATCTGCTGCAATAGCAGATAGGGGTTGCAAAATCTGGTGACAGAGCCTCTTTAGGTGACCAAGTCGTTATCTCATCTGGAACCAAGCGATATTGGCGGCGCCCCAGCTGTCACCCGCCGTCTGCGGCGTTTTACTGCAGCTTAATATTTTATTGCTTTGGAGAATACAATGTTGCAATCATCCGTGTAAATAGTCAGAGCTGTCAATAGCTGCATTATTTATGGTATGGATGCATTCTCTGGATGCAGTGGAGCTCAGTCTGTCAGATGCAGCAGAGCTCAGTGTGTAGAGCTGTATGTCTAGGGCTGCACCTCACCTTGATTTATTATTTGTGGTTTTCCTTAGAACTACAGTTAACTTTTAACTACATTATCTCACCTCAGTAAATTCTCATGATGCATAAAAGAAACAGTTCAGAAGCTCTTCCAGCTCTGCTACATCTGTACAAAAACTTTTTTTGGACGTGTTTTATGACCTTAAACGGTAACTAAACATTCAACAAACTTCTGACATGTCACAGTGACTTGTCAGAAGTTTTGATTGGTGGGAGTCCGAGCGCTGAGACCCCCACCAATCGCTAGAACGAAGCTGCAGAAGCCACTTCCTTTCTGTTCGGCATTTTCCAGAAAGCCGATGTATCGCAGTATGGACTCATAGACTTTCTATTGAGTCCGTAAACCACTACGTTGATTTCCGTAAAAAGCAGAAGCTTTGCAAATCTTCCAACCTGTTTTATACTCCAGTCATAACCAAAGCTGCAACAGCTCTCAATCTGCAGGATCCCATACCTCACTACGGCCTCCTGCTGGTATAATAACCTGGTGTGCACTGGTTATTATAGGGGAGCTGTCCATGCAGGATGTGGTGCTGAAGTTGCTGATACTTCTTTCTAAGTGACCGCACGGTGGTTGGCGACATCACATGGAATAAGCAGGATAAATATAGCAGAGCTGAATGTGTTATTTAACTTTGCCCATTGTGATGACTTGTCGAGCTAAAATAATATAGTGGGTTTGCCTGCCATCCTATGGCAGACCATAGATAAACTTGCAGTGTGCACATCCCTATGAGTGGTGCCAAATGACCAACACAGCTCTGCTATATTGGTGTATAAATGCCTTCCCATGCTCTTTCCAGTCTACGGGACCAATGAAGTCTCGAAGATTCTGCAAATTTCTCATCCCATTTACCGGTGTCACAAAAGTTTTGTGTCCGTGCGCTGTCAGGTAGCCGTCTGCCTCCTTATCCGGCGCTCGCACATGGCGCTGGTGTGATTTGCGGTGTACTCAGGAGCTCAGCCATATCTTGCCGCCCTAAAAACTCATTTTCTGAATAAAAGATGCAGAGTCTCCAAGCCATTTACATCTAGAAAACCTTTCTTCCAATTACTTGCATGTGGCTGCTCTGCCCTCTGATGCGTTTCGTTGGAAGCGTGCGTGATTCCTTTAAGTAAGAGCCCCGTGCTAATGGCGTCCAGGAAGCCGACCAGCTGTAGATTGCCTATCAATTATTAAAATCATACTTGATTGCTTTTGAGAGGGATCCAACTGTAACCCTATGAAAGCTGGATTCAAGTGAGAGTAGCCATGAGATTCTGAGACCGCTGCATGACATCATCAGAGTTGTAGTTTCATGACTAGGTCTACAAAGCCACTGGTGGAAGACCACTGACTACAAGAAACATCGTCACAGTTTTCATCCGTGGCTCCCGTAGGACCAATGTCCCTAAAGAATGTCCTCGATTGTGTTGGAGTCTCCCTCCGTCTTGTTGCTACTCCTTCTCTTGTCCTATTCCTCTTCTTCAAAAATGTCTTCTCCAATGAGCTGGATCTTCTCAATCATGAAGCGTCAATCTGGTTATTTGTACTTCAAGGAAAAAGTTCAGCTTGATCTGGTCAAGGATCGACTTGATCTATGCCTAAGTCTATGCCAACACCAGAGGTCAAGGGTGTCAATACTTTTCTTACCCTACTTTTTGATTGTCAAGCTTTTGGTTTAAGAACTTTTCCATGCTTCTCATGACTCCCATAAGACCTATGTTCCTTCAGAATGTCCTGCCTTGTGTTGGGGGTTTTCATGCTTCTCAATGTCCTCTTCATGATTCCTGTGGTTGTCCCCATCCATCTTGTTGCTTTTCCTCGTCTTCTTCGTTTCTTCATAATTGTCTTCTTCAATGAGCTGGGTCTTCACAGATATTTCCATAATAAGATGAAGCTTTCGTTTTCCATCTTGTTGCTTCTCCTCATCTTCCTCGTTTCTCCATAATTGTCTTCTCCAATGACCTGGGTCTTCACAGATATTTCCAGAATAAGATGAAGCTTTCGTTTTCCATCTTGTTGCTTCTCCTCATCTTCCTCGTTTCTCCATAATTGTCTTCTCCAATGACCTGGGTCTTCACAGATATTTCCAGAATAAGATGAAGCTTTTGTTTTCCATCTTGTTGCTACTCTTGTTCTTATTCATTTCTTCAGAATTATCTTCTCATGATATTTCCAGAATAAGTTGAAGCTTCAGGGTGGTTACTTGAGCTTGAAGGGAAAGGACTAGCTTGATCTAGTCAAGGATTTACAGTATTTGTTTCTTTTCCTTGGTGTCCAACACATTGTCATGTCTATGCCTACACCAGATCTCTAGGGGGTCAATACTTATATTTGCCCTTCTTTATCTTCACGTATTTGGTTAAAGATCTTTTCAAGGTTTCTCATGATTCCCATAAGACCAATGTTCCTTCAGAATGTCCTGCCTTGTGTTGGGGTCTTCATGCTTCTCAATGACCTCTTCATGATTCCTGTGGTTGTCCCCATCGATCTTGTTGCTTCTCCTCGTCTTCTTCATTTCTCCATAATTGTCTTCTCCAATGATCTGGGTTTTCACAGATATTTCCAGAATAAGATGAAGCTTTCATTTTTTATCTTGTTGCTTCTCCTCGTCTTCTTTGTTTCCCCATAATTGTCTTCTCCAATGACCTGGGTCTTCACAGATATTTCCAGAATAAGATGAAGCTTTCGTTTTCCATCTTGTTGCTTCTCCTCGTCTTCTTCGTTTCGTCATAATTGTCTTCTCCAATGATCTGGGTCTTTACAGATATTTCCAGAATAAGATGAAGCTTTCGTTTTCCATCTTGTTGCTTCTCCTCGTCTTCTTCGTTTCTCCATAATTGTCTTCTCCAATGACCTGGGTCTTCACAGATATTTCCGGAATAAAATGAAGCTTTTGTTTTCTATCTCGTTGCTTCTCCTCGTCTTCTTTGTTTCTTCATAATTGTCTTCTCCAAAGATCTGGGTCTTCACAGATATTTCCAGAATAAGATGAAGCTTTCGTTTTCCATCTTGTTGCTACTCTTGCTCTCATGATATTTCCAGAATAAGTTGAAGCTTCAGGGTGGTTACTTGAGCTTCAAGGGAAAGGACTAGCTTGACCTAGTCAAGGATCTACAGTATTTGTTTCTTTTCCTTGCTGTCCAACACATTGTCATGTCTATGCCTACACCAGATCTCTAGGGGGTCAATACTTTTTTGCCCTTCTTTATTGTCAAGTTTTTGGCTTAAGATCTTTTCCATGTTTCTCATGATTCCCATAAGACCAATGTTCCTTCAGAATGTCCTGTCTTGTGTTGGGGGTCTTCATGCTTCTCAATGTCATCTTCATGATTCATGTGGTTGTCCCCATCGATCTTGTTGCTGTTCTTGGTCTTCTTCGTTTGTCCATAATTGTCTTCTTCAATGAGCTGGGTCTTCACAGATATTTCCAGAATAAGATGAAGCTTTCGTGTGCTTACTTAAGCTTAGAAGGGAAAGGACTAGCTTGATCTAGACAAGGATCTATTTGTTTCTTTTCCTTCCCTTCCATGACATTGTCATGTCTATGCCTACACCAGATCTCTAGGGGGTCATTACTTTTTTGCCCCTCTTTATTATCAAGTTCTTTGGTTCAAGAGCTTTTCAATGTTTCTCATGATTCCCATAAGACCAATGTTCCTTCAGAATGTCCTGCCTTGTGTTGGGGTCTTCATGCTTCTCATTGTCATCTTCATGATTCCTGTGGTTGTCTCCATCCATCTTGTTGCTTCTCCTTCTCTTCTTCATTTCTTCAGAATTGTCCTCACCATTGAGCTGGGTCTTCTCATGATATTTCCAGGATAAGATGAAGCTTCAGTGTGGGTACTTGAGCTTCAAACGAAATCCACTTATGTATTTTCCTTGTTGTCCACGCATCTGTCAAGTCTATGCCAACACCAGAGGTCAACGGTTCTAAAACTTTTCTTGCCTTGCTTCTTAATTGTCCAGTTTTCGGTTGAAGATCTTCTCTGTGTTTTTGATTCTTGCTCCTCCAAATACCAATTGATGCTACAATAACTATACATAGAGATGTAGCAGAGCTAAACTTGTCATTTGAGACATAGTACCGTTGGTGGTTTTCTACAGACATGCAGACAAATCTCCTGTGTTTTCTGCGCTCAGAGAATTATCACAAAGATATAAATTCTGGGACGTAGCAGATCTGAGTTTGTTATTTGTTTCTTTTCTGTTCTCTAACTCTATAGGTTAAGATAATTAAGTAGGTTTATATGTAATCCTATGGCTGTGATATTAGCATGTGCACTTACAAATGACAAACTCAACTCTCCTACATCAATAGGCATATTTATATATGTCACAGACAACTCAAATACACATACAGATGTAGTAGTGCTTAGTTTAACATTGTGCACAGCTCATCATGGCATGTTATATATGGCCTTACATAGGACTGCAGGTAAACCTACTCCATTTTCTTACCTCTCAGAGCTCTTATGATACACATTTGATGTAGACCTAGTAAATTTGTAGCTCTGCTACATGTGCACATAATTAGGGCATTGGAGGCCTCGTCCGAGCTCCATATTAACAGTAATAGTAAAACCAGTAATAATAATAATCATGATAATAAAAAATAACCCACAACGTGCTGTAAATCCTAAATTGCTGAGTTTTCTTCGCCCCACGACATCCAAAATTTCCTCTGAAGATTTCACAATAGATCTGAGACATCATCCAGTAATTACCGAGCACACAACCATCGGATCAGCGTCTCCGCGGCGAGCTCGCCAGCAAAAGGGAATTAGCCCCAGGAGGCGGAAAGTCTGGAACGAAGCAGATCCCAGCGCCGCATAACGCAGACGGTGACGCGGGACTTTCAGTCCTCAGATTGAGCGTCAGGGTATGTTCACACACACTAATTACGGACGTAATTCGGGCGTTTTTGGCCCGAATTACGTCCGAAAAATGCGGCTTGAAAGCGTTGACAAACATCTGCCCATTGAAAGCAATGGGCTGACGTTAGTCTGTTCACACGAGGCGTATATTTACGCGCCGCTGTCAAATGACGGCGCGTAAATAGACGCCCGCGTCAAAGAAGTGTCTTGTCACTTCTTGGCACGTAATTGGAGCCGTTATTCATTGACTCCAATGAAAAGCAGCGCCAATTATGTCCGTAATGGACGCGGCGTTGAAGCGCCTGCACATGCCGTTACGGCTGAAATTACGGGGATGTTTTCAGGAGAAAATCTCCTATCGACATTGTTTGTATAAGGAATGATAACTGTAACATTTTCATCTCCTCGCGTGTCACATGACGGCGGGACAATGGCTGCTCTGCGTTGCTTTGTAGATTCTCTGTTATTGCTTTGCTCCTGCGATGCCCACACTTACAATATGTTATAAGGTCTTTGGAGAAGAGGATTAATTCTGACTGAAATTATTTTTACCGTTGTGAACCCCCCGATGATTCTGTAGATGAATAATATCTTAAATATTTGGTTGAATTAACCCTTTCACTGTATTTTCTGCATTTAGAAATACAACTCTTGACCAGATATCACCGCCCAGGTCCAGTTTTATTAAATTTAGTGCCATGGCATTGATGTTCTCTATGGTATTTCTGGGTTTTTGTCATATATACTATGGGAGCGAATCCTCTGTCATCTGATCCCATTCCCTCTTTATTGCAGAACGTGCTTCACTACATAACACTCCTCCAGGGTGAGCCAAAAATCTCCTCGCCGAAGCTATGATTTCAGACCCTGATATCACATTATGTCCCATTGTTGGGTCCTACAATCCATGATAGACTATAGTAGTGTGCAGTCACCCCATAATGTAATAGAATAAGTGGGAGATATCTGAATAGAGGCATAAAAAGTTCTCATGAGACCATGTGGCAAAACTTTCAATGCAGCTCCACTTCTCCATTACCATTTATACCGGTCGTAGCTTTGTTTTTAATATTCTCCTGCATAGAATTACAGTTAAATAATAAAATTCCTACTACCTGCAGCCACCACTAGAGGGAGCTTACTGCATACTGTTTATAGATTGAACCTAATACAGTATTCAGTAAGCTCCTGAGCTCCCTCTAGTGGTGGCTGCAGGAAGACAGAATTTTTTCATGTAACTATATCTGTGCAGGACATTTGGAGCTCTGTATCAGAAAAATTGAGCTCTGACCACTATAAAGTTTTATGAAGGAATTTGGGCTTAATTAGACAAAAATAAATGATGCGCTACGGTGGATATTTTCTTTAATATGGTAGATTCTGGAAAAATGTATGTCATTAAGACCAAAAAATAACAAGCTGCTACAATGTAGAAACCATTCTGTAACAATGTATAGAAAAAACATAGCCTTTGCCATATCCAGCACTTACAAACTTCATGAGATGGGTTTGACTGGAGTTTTTCTTGAAGCCTTCCCCCAGTAATGCCAAAAGTAAGGTCATAAGAAACGTGCGATGAGTCCAGGTCGCTGAATCTGTCTTTCAAGGAGTCAACAACTTAACGTGATGAACAATCTATGGGCAGGAGGGAAGAAGAAAGTCTGATCTGATGAAAATTTCACTTTAGAGAAATGGCCTTTCCTGTGTTACCTCGGCAAATAGCCCATCCATCAGCAATGGTCGGAGAAGCTGCCAGACCACTCAGTGCAGTCAGTGGGAACGCAGCCTGCTCGGAGCATCCCTTGTTTTATAGAGCTCCACACGGAGGTGAAGGAGATGGCCATATTTCTAAGAGTGAGAGGTCTGATGAGTTAAGAGGCGAGATACAAATCCTAAAGTCAGTACATTATCACTCAGACTGCACTATGTTCAGTACAAAGCTCATATATACACAGATCCAGGGTCCGCCAGGGTCCCCACCACAAAACATAACCCTCTGGAATATGTTCTAAAGACCATAAAAAGTTGGAATTGATGGCAATAGTTTTATAAGGGTTACATATAACTTAACATGTTCAAAATAGACCCCCCCCCCCCCCAACCACCATGAGGAATAATGGACATTTTAAAATGCAATTCCACTATTCCCTATTGATATCGTCATCAACTTCATCACGAGTGCAGGAATAAATCCCAACTTATATGGTACAGACGATGTATGACAAAGTTTTGCCATTTTTTTAAATTAATAAATGTCTCTAACTTCATGCCTTAGGATTTATTTTGCCAGTGAAGCATTCTTTTGTAATTAATATAACAACTTGTGGAATACTGCAGTTTGTCACATTACCAAAAGAGTGCCACGTTTCAAGAACTTTCAGCAATGTTTCTCTATGTTCCAATGTTCCAGGCAGAATATAGTGTAAACAACATTAACTACTATAATACTGCCCCCTATGTACAAGAATATAACTACTATAATACTGCCCCCTATGTACAAGAATATAACTACTATAATACTGCTCCTATATACAAGAATATAACTACTATAATACTGCTCCTATATACAAGAATATAACTACTATAATACTGCCCCTATATACAAGAATATAACTACTATAATACTGCTCCTATATACAAGAATATAACTATTATAATACTGCTGCTATATACAAGAATATAACTACTATAATACTGCTCCCTATATACAAGTATATAACTACTATAATACTGCCCCCTATATACAAGAATTTAACTACTATAATACTGCCCCCTATGTACAAGAATATAACTACTATAATACTGCCCCCTATGTACAAGAATATAACTACTATAATACTGCCCCCTATATACAAGAATATAACTACTATAATACTACCCCCTATGTACAAGAATATAACTACTATAATACTGCCCCCTATGTACAAGAATATAACTACTATAATACTGCCCCCTATGTACAAGAATACAACTACTATAATACTGCCCCTATATACAAGAATATAACTACTATAATACTGCCCCCTATATACAAGAATATAACTACTATAGTACTGCCCCCTATATACAAGAATATAACTACTATAATACTGCCCCTATATACAAGAATATAACTACTATAATACTGCTACTATATACAAGAATATAACTACTATAATACTGCTCCCTATATACAAGAATATAACTACTATAATACTGCTCCTATATACAAGAATATAACTACTATAATACTGCTCCTATATACAAGAATATAACTACTATAATACTGCTCCTATATACAAGAATATAACTACTATAATACTGCCTCTATATACAAGAATATAACTACTATAATATTGCCCCCTATATACAAGAATATAACTACTATAATACTGCCCCCTATATACAAGAATATAACTACTATAATACTGATCCTATATACAAGAATATAACTACTATAATATTGCCCCCTATATACAAGAATATAACTACTATAATACTGATCCTATATACAAGAATATAACTACTATAATATTGCCCCCTATATACAAGAATATAACTACTATAATACTGCCCCCTATATACAAGAATATAACTACTATAATACTGATCCTATATACAAGAATATAACTACTATAATACTGCCTCCTATATACAAGAATATAACTACTATAATACTGATCCTATATACAAGAATATAACTACTATAATACTGCCTCCTATATACAAGAATATAACTACTATAATACTGCCTCCTATATACAAGAATATAACTACTATAATACTGCCTCCTATATACAAGAATATAACTACTATAATACTGCCTCCTATATACAAGAATATAACTACTATAATACTGCCCCTATACACAAGAATATAACTACTATAATACTGCCCCTATATACAAGCATATAACTACTATAATACTGCCCCCTATATACAAGAATATAACTACTATAATACTGCCTCTATATACAAGAATATAACTACTATAATATTGCCCCCTATATACAAGAATATAACTACTATAATACTGCCCCCTATATACAAGAATATAACTACTATAATACTGATCCTATATACAAGAATATAACTACTATAATACTGCCCCCTATATACAAGAATATAACTACTATAATACTGATCCTATATACAAGAATATAACTACTATAATACTGTCCCCTATATACAAGAATATAACTACTATAATACTGATCCTATATACAAGAATATAACTACTATAATACTGCCTCCTATATACAAGAATATAACTACTATAATACTGATCCTATATACAAGAATATAACTACTATAATACTGCCTCCTATATACAAGAATATAACTACTATAATACTGCCTCCTATATACAAGAATATAACTACTATAATACTGCCTCCTATATACAAGAATATAACTACTATAATACTGCCTCCTATATACAAGAATATAACTACTATAATACTGCTCCTATATACAAGAATATAACTACTATAATACTGCCTCCTATATACAAGAATATAACTACTATAATACTGCCTCCTATATACAAGAATATAACTACTATAATACTGCTCATATATACAAGAATATAACTACTATAATACTGCCCCCTATATACAAGAATATAACTACTATAATACTGCCCCCTATATACAAGAATATAACTACTATAATACTGCCCCTATATACAAGAATATAACTACTATAATACTGCCCCCTATATTCAAGAATATAACTACTATAATACTGCTCCTATATACAAGAATATAACTACTATAATACTGCCCCCTATATACAAGAATATAACTACTATAATACTGCCCCCTATATACAAGAATATAACTACTATAATACTGCCCCTATATACAAGAATATAACTACTATAATACTGCCCCTATATACAAGAATATAACTACTATAATACTGCCCCCTATATACAAGAATATAACTACTATAATACTGCTCCTATATACAAGAATATAACTACTATAATACTGCCCCCTATATACAAGAATATAACTACTATAATACTGCCCCCTATATACAAGAATATAACTACTATAATACTGCCCCTATATACAAGAATATAACTACTATAATACTGCCCCTATATACAAGAATATAACTACTATAATACTGCCCCCTATATACAAGAATATAACTACTATAATACTGCTCCTATATACAAGAATATAACTACTATAATACTGCCCCCTATATACAAGAATATAACTACTATAATACTGCCCCCTATATACAAGAATATAACTACTATAATACTGCTCCTATATACAAGAATATAACTGCTATAATACTGCCCCCTATATACAAGAATATAACTACTATACTACTGGTCCTATATACAAGAATATAACTACTATAATACTGCCCCCTATATACAAGAATATAACTACTATAATATTGCCCCTATATACAAGAACATACCTACTATAATACTACCCCCTATATACAAGAATATAACTACTATACTACTGGTCCTATATACAAGAGTATAACTACTATAATACTGCCCCCTATATACAAGAATATAACTACTATAATACTGCCCCCTATATACAAGAATATAACTACTATAATACTGCTCCTATATACAAGAATATAACTACTATAATACTGCCCCTATATACAAGAATATAACTACTATATTACTGCCCCTATATACAAGAATATAACTACTATAATACTGCTCCTATATACAAGAATATAACTCCTATAATACTGCCCCTATATACAATAATATAACTACTATAATACTGCCTCCTATATACAAGAATATAACTACTATAATACTGCTCCTATATACAAGAATATAACTACTATAATACTGCCCCTATATACAAGAATATAACTACTATAATACTGCCCCCTATATACAAGAATATAACTACTATAATACTGCTCCTATATACAAGAATATAACTACTATAATACTGCCCCCTATATACAAGAATATAACTACTATAATACTGCCCCCTATATACAAGAATATAACTACTATAATACTGCCCCTATATACAAGAATATAACTACTATAATACTGCCCCTATATACAAGAATATAACTACTATAATACTGCCCCCTATATACAAGAATATAACTACTATAATACTGCTCCTATATACAAGAATATAACTACTGTAATACTGCCCCCTATATACAAGAATATAACTACTATAATACTGCCCCCTATATACAAGAATATAACTACTATAATACTGCCCCTATATACAAGAATATAACTACTATAATACTGCCCCTATATACAAGAATATAACTGCTATAATACTGCCCCCTATATACAAGAATATAACTACAATACTGCTCCCTATATATAAGAATATAACTACTATAATACTGCGCTATATACAAGAATATAACTACTATAATACTGCCCCTATATACAAGAATATAACTACTATAATACTGCCCCCTATATACAAGAATATAACTACTATAATACTGCTCCTATATACAAGAATATAACTACTATAATACTGCCCCCTATATACAAGAATATAACTACTATAATACTGCCCCCTATATACAAGAATATAACTACTATAATACTGCCCCTATATACAAGAATATAACTACTATAATACTGCCCCTATATACAAGAATATAACTGCTATAATACTGCCCCCTATATACAAGAATATAACTACAATACTGCTCCCTATATATAAGAATATAACTACTATAATACTGCGCTATATACAAGAATATAACTACTATACTACTGGTCCTATATACAAGAATATAACTACTATAATACTGCCCCCTATATACAAGAATATAACTACTATAATATTGCCCCTATATACAAGAACATACCTACTATAATACTACCCCCTATATACAAGAATATAACTACTATACTACTGGTCCTATATACAAGAGTATAACTACTATAATACTGCCCCCTATATACAAGAATATAACTACTATAATACTGCCCCCTATATACAAGAATATAACTACTATAATACTGCTCCTATATACAAGAATATAACTACTATAATACTGCCCCTATATACAAGAATATAACTACTATATTACTGCCCCTATATACAAGAATATAACTGCTATAATACTGCTCCTATATACAATAATATAACTACTATAATACTGCCTCCTATATACAAGAATATAACTACTATAATACTGCTCCTATATACAAGAATATAACTACTATAATACTGCCTCCTATATACAAGAATATAGCTACTATAATACTGCCCCTATATACAAGAATATAACTACTATAATACTGCTCCCTATATACAAGAATATAACTACTATAATACTGCTCCCTATATACAAGAATATAACTACTATAATACCTCCCCCTATATACAAGAATATAACTACTATAATACTGCCCCTATATACATGACTGTAACTACTATAATTCTTCCTCACCAACAACTAGGGGGCGTCTCTACAGTTTGTGTCACTGTTCTGCAGGTAAACTAGAAGAGAAGGCAGATGACACCTAATAATTGGTTTTTCCTTTAGCTTAGTGGTGAAGCTCTCCATGGAATTCTATTTAGAACATCTCTTCCTCTTCGTATTTTTTCTTTCTTACTATTTCTTTTTTTTTCCTTTTCTCTTTTGGTTTGCTACTCTCTTTGTCATCTCTATCCAGGGTTAGTTTGCAGTAAGCTAAATCATTGTTTCCTCACTCTCAGTCTATGAATTGTATCTTTGTGTGTATTATGTTTTGATACAATGTATTCTACATAATAATAACAAATACATTAGACATAGTTCTGTGCGGGACGTCATCATATTCTTCACTTTGGCCTTTGGACTCTGGTAGTTTTTCAGAGAAGAGGTTATAGGAATTGCAGAAGTTCAGGTCACATCCGCACCCTGGAGGAGCCCAAAACTAGATATAAAACCTGATGGTCGGGGGTCCTAAATGCCCATTGGGTCTCACGTTCTTAGGTTACCATGTAATGCCGCAGACGCAGGATTATTCTTATCTGCCGCCTCGCTGCTCTTGACACCCCACAATTTGTATGACTGCTCAGGATCTAGGTCAATACGGAATCCTTCCCTAGTGATTAAGAATTGAGCAGAGCCGGGAACTCAGGATTATATTTCCTGCCATTTGCATTTGATATTAGTCGTTAATTTCCTTTATCATTTACAGAGGGTAAAATCTTTTATTTATTCCTGAAATGAATGTTTTCTGATCCCTCAAAATATTCAGAATGAGGACATTTGTGATGGGAACAGATTTAGGAACTCCTGCCTCTAGTAAATACAGATGTAGCCAAGTTTATCTTGACTCTGATAACTCGCTGCAGCGTGATATCACACAACAAAAGCCATTGCAATAGTCAAGTTAAAGGATCTTGTCTCGGTTTATTTAATGCGTCAAAAGTCAAGATAAAGATGGCTACATCTGTACAGAGAATTATTAGTTAAGACCCCGGAAGGAGCGGACTAAGAAGTTAGAGGGGTTATCCGGGTTTTATATACATTGTAATTTTACCTCTAAATTCAGTGGAAAAAAGTAATTATTTTTTTTACTCAATTTCTAATCTCCTGCTGCTCCAGCGCCGCCAGTCCAGGGTCCCCCATCATATCTCCGTACTGGGTCGGTCTACGTTTACATTGGTTGGACTTTGAAATGACCGCCAATCACTGGTCACGGCGTTGATCTCAGTAAGTAGGACATAACCACTGAAGCCAGTGATTGGTTGGAGCGGTCATATGCCGATACGGAACGTCACGGCTTTAGCCAATATAAAAAAATGGCCAGAGGATGACCGTGGACTGGCAGCGCTGGAGAATTTGACGTCATTTGGAGGTACAAATACAATTTTTATCCAGCACGGATAATCCCTTTAAGCATTTTGACAATGACATAAGGACCTCAGTGGGCCTTAATTTCCCCCTTATTTCCCCTTTCTGACCCATGGTCGCGACTTAGTCCAGTGGTGGACCATCATTTTTAGGTGTTAGTGAAGAAGTGAAGTGCTAATAGATTTTGACAATCAACTTATTGGACAAAGGTATAGAAAGTAACTTTGCAGTCCCAAGACTTAAGATAGGACCCAATAGTACAATAAAATAAGGAAATTGAAAACTTTTGATTATTGAGGTCTTTCCTTTGCCCTCTTGGTTCCTTGGAGTCTATGTGATCTATGTACCATTATTAAGCCCTTTCCATCACTTCTTCCTATCATCCACAGTGATCGCTCACTGCTCCTCGCCTCTGAAGGTCCTTTTCCAGTGGATTTGGGTCCTCTCAGCTGCTTAGTCCCATAGCTGAGAGTTTGCCCATTACTCTGGTAGTTACTGTACATCTTTGAGGCTGAGTATTTTACATTAAGTTACATCATTGATGGGGGATTAAATCACCAGTCCCAACCTTTAGACCTGGGGGGACAGGTCACTGTTAATCCAGTCTGGTCCAATATGTATGGGCACTACCTGGATTTAGGGTTCACTATACAAATGAGTTTCCTATTTGTAGACTCTTGTAATTTTAAGACATCACTTACATTTGTTTTCTGTTTCTTGCTCACGTCAACATCCAGCTGAGTATGTGGTGGGCTTGTGCTAATAGCCAGCAGCCAATCTGCACGAGCTGATCTGCAGTATAAAGAGGACTTAGCAGCAGATGATAGAGGACATAGACGTCACACTGTATCCGACTCAAGTAGACAAAACAGCTAAGCTGAAGTCACAAATCATAGATATATTCTTATAGAGCAGAGATGCAGTGTAAAGTATAGGAAATGAAAAGAGCGGCAGCCTAAGTCTCTGATGGGGCTGTAGAAGGATTTTAGAGCACTTCAGACTCTAACAGACAATGCAGCTATGCTGGAGTCACTGCTCACTGCTGTGTAATGTAGCAGAGCTAAAAACGCAGGCAACTCTGAGACATTGCTGGTAAGCATCACCAAGAGGTAGTGTTTTTTTCAACATGTTTAAGTCCAAAAACAAAATTAGTAATGTCCAATGGCAGCTGGCATCTGTTTCTAGTAAGCTCATGTGTACCACTTGCTCACATATTACAGCCTAGATGTTTTCACAAGCAAAGAAGCTGCACCACGGAGACATTTTAATGCCCGATCCCCACGATTTCTCCTCTGTCTGGAATGTGAAGGGTTAATGTGTAACATAATGAGTCTAAATGGCGTTAAATCTTCATTGAATCATCTTTCCTCTCCCACCGCTATAATTGTTGGTTTTGTTCCCGTACCTGACGCCGAATATGAAGACTCAGTTTTCAGGTGGCACTTGCCCCTCCGCAGGTTGCAGTGAATTGATGCGGGCAGCGAGAGGGAGGCTAAGTGGTGCTTTTAGATGCCGATACACTAACGAGTACAAGATGGCACGTAATCAATGTGTGAAGAATGGGTAATTCTCACTAATGCCTGCTAATGTTCTCATAATGATCTGTCAGAGCATTGCAGCTAATTACCATCATGGAAATTTGGCACACATCCGGTGAAGATGTCGCCAATGCTGTAAAACGAGGAATGCGGATTGTCCTCCGTCTCCCCCGTGGTACCACGTCTCACATGCTCTATTTTTTTGCTCCTGTTCTTCATTGTGTTGTATCATTCAGGTTTCTTGTATCTTCTGGGGGGGCCACCAACTAGCTGACCACTTAAGAGAATGTGGCAACCAATCATGCAGCATGCGGGCTTCTTAAATTGGCAAAATGTGTAGCAAAAACCTTGGGAAGATCCAATATAAAAAGTCTCCTTTGCCCATTGCCGGCAGCTCCATTGAGATAACTAGGACTTCTCTCCATGTAATTCCTTCAGAAGACACTTTTTTGCCTTCATTGCGATAAAATAACCCATTTTTAGTTGCTTTGGATACACAAATTAATGTGACAAATAACACTGAGATAATGAGACATAACATATTTCTTCCACGTTCCTGGTGTTAGTCAAATAAACAGAAATAAAGCAGGTGTCACATGGAAGATATCATAAAATAAATGATACTAAGTGACTGCTATATCCAGTTTATTGAAATATAGATGAGGCTTTTGTAAATTAATAAGAAAGCCAAGAAAACTGCCCACTAAGCTGTTGACCTTACAAACAAAGCCGACATTTTTACCATCCCATATTAATTACTAGGATATGCTCACACGGCTTATTTTCAGCCGTTTTCTGGCTGTAAACGCCCCAAAAAACGGCTGAAAATACAGAGGCTGAACTATAATACCGCCCCCTATGTACAAGAATATAACTATTATAATACTGCTCCTATATACAAGAATATAACTACTATAATACTGCCCCCTATATACAAGAATATAACTACTATAATACTGCCCCCTATTGTAACGGCAGGGGGTAGGGAGACGGACAAGTGAGCCCTAATCTACCCGCCACTCTGTCCCTGCCTACTTGCAACGACCCGCCCTAGGCGACGGGGTACAACTGGGCGGCGGTCCCTGCGCTCAGTAAGTGCACGACAAACACGACAAACATACAAGGAACACAAGCAAGGAAAAGGGGCCGTTGCCCACGGCAACACCGTGAGCAACCAGAGTGGTGAACGAGCCGAGTCAAGCCAGGAGTGTGCGAGGTACAAAACGAAAAGCAGAAGAGTAGTCGGTAAGCCAGGGTCGGTATGGAGCAGGATCAAAAATAGCAGGAGCTGTAGCTGGGCCAGGAACCACAAGGAAGGAAACCAAAGCAATAACAAGCACCGAGGGACAGGAAGTGCAGGCTTAAATAGACCGAGGGCGGGAGCTAGCTGAGTCTGGCCAGGTTACGATAGGCTCTCCCACTCCTAAGCCTGCCAGCCTGAATGGTGGAAGCAGGAGTCAGTCTCAGGGATGTATTCTCAGGTGCTGACTGATTAGTTCTGGGAGTTAACCCCGCAGTGCCTGGCAGATCCTTTACAGTACCCCCCCTTTTATGAGGGGCCACCGGACCCTTTCTAAGTGGACCTGGCTTACTGGGGAAACGCAGGTGGAACCTCCTGACCAATACCCCAGCGTGAACATCCCGGGCGGGTACCCAAGTCCTCTCCTCGGGCCCGTATCCTCTCCAATGGACCAGGTACTGGAGGGAGCCTTGGACCATCTTGCTGTCCACAATCCTGGCCACCTCGAATTCCACCCCCTCCGGGGTGAGGATGGGAACAGGAGGTCTCCTCGAGGGAGCCAAGGACGGGGAGCAGCGTTTGAGGAGGGAGGCATGAAACACGTCGTGTATCCGAAAAGACGGGGGTAACTCCAGCCGGAAGGAGACAGGATTGAGGACCTCAATGACCTTATACGGCCCAATAAACCGGGGAGCAAACTTCTTGGACGGAACCTTGAGACGCAAGTTCCTAGACGACAACCACACCAGATCCCCGACCATAAACAGGGGGTTAGCAGAACGTTTTTTATCAGCCTGAGTTTTTTGTACGCTCTGGGACACCTCTAGGGTTTTCTGAACCTGGGCCCAGACTGTGCACAGTTCCCGATGAACGACCTCTACCTCAGGATTGTTGGAACTACCAGGTGAAACGGAGGAGAACCGTGGATTAAACCCAAAATTACAAAAAAAAGGAGAGACCCCAGACGAGTTACTGACCCGGTTATTAAGGGAAAATTCGGCGAGGGGAATGAAAGAGACCCAATCAAATTGACAGTCAGAGACAAAACACCTTAAGTATTGTTCTAGAGACTGATTAGTCCTCTCCGTTTGGCCATTGGTTTCAGGATGGAAGGCAGAGGAGAAGGACAGATCAATCCCCAACTTCATACAGAAGGCTCTCCAAAACAATGAAACAAATTGTACCCCTCTGTCCGAAACAATATTGACAGGGACCCCATGGAGACGCAGGATGTGTTTGACAAACAAGGTAGCCAACGTTTTGGCGTTGGGTAGTTTCTTGAGGGGCACAAAGTGGCACATCTTACTGAAGCGGTCCACCACCACCCACACCACCGACTTGCCTTGGGATGGAGGCAAATCGGTGATAAAATCCATGGAGATATGTGTCCAAGGTCTCTGGGGAATGGGCAACGAACGCAGTAAGCCCGCTGGTCGGGACCTGGGAGTCTTGGACCTAGCACAAACCTCACAAGCGGCGACGTAGGCCTTAACGTCTTTAGGCAACCCAGGCCACCAATAATTTCTGGTAATTAGGTGTTTGGTACCCAGGATGCCTGGATGGCCAGATAGTGCGGAGTCATGATTTTCCCTAAGTACCCTTAGCCGGAATTGCAGGGGAACAAACAGCTTGTTCTCAGGAAGGTTCCCGGGAGCTGCACCTTGATCAGCAGCAATTTCAGAGACTAAATCAGAATCGATCGAGGAAATGATTATACCTGGAGGCAAAATACAAGCAGGATCTTCCTCCGAAGGAGGGCTGGCCATGAAGCTACGCGACAGTGCATCAGCCTTAATATTTTTAGACCCAGCCCTATAGGTAACCAAAAAATTGAATCTGGTAAAAAATAACGCCCATCGAGCTTGTCTCGGGTTTAGCCTCCGGGCAGATTCTAGGAACACCAGATTCTTGTGGTCGGTAAGGACCGTTACCTGGTGCCTAGCCCCCTCCAGGAAGTGGCGCCACTCTTCAAATGCCCATTTAATGGCTAAGAGTTCGCGGTTGCCAATATCATAGTTACTTTCAGTTGGCGAAAACTTCCTGGAGAAGTAGGCACAGGGACGGAGATGGGTGAGGGACCTGGTACCCTGGGACAAGACAGCCCCCACTCCCACCTCAGATGCGTCAACTTCCACGATAAATGGCTCCATTTGGTTGGGCTGAACCAGCACAGGGGCCGAGACAAAGCACTTCTTAAGGACCTCAAAAGCCTGGACAGCCTCAGGAGGCCAGTGGAGGAGATCAGCACCTTTGCGAGTGAGGTCCGTAAGGGGCTTAGCGATGACCGAGAAGTTAGCAATAAATCTCCTGTAATAATTAGCAAACCCCAAAAAACACTGTAACGCCTTCAGGGAGGCAGGTTGGACCCATTCCGCCACAGCCTGAACCTTGGCGGGGTCCATGCGGAATTCATGAGGAGTGAGGATTTGACCCAAAAATGGAATCTCCTGTACCCCAAACACACATTTTTCGGTTTTGGCAAACAGTTTATTTTCCCGAAGGACCTGGAGCACCTTCCTGACATGCTCCACGTGGGAGGACCAGTCCTTGGAAAACACCAGTATGTCATCAAGGTACACTACCAGAAAAATCCCCAGGTAATTTCTCAAAATCTCATTTATGAAATTCTGGAAGACCGCAGGGGCATTACACAACCCAAAGGGCATGACGAGGTATTCGAAATGGCCTTCGGGCGTGTTAAACGCAGTCTTCCACTCATCCCCCTCTTTGATGCGAATAAGGTTATACGCCCCCCGTAGATCCAATTTAGAAAACCATTGGGCCCCCTGAACCTGATTAAAGAGATCAGGAATCAAAGGAAGGGGATACTGGTTCCTTACCGTGACCTTATTCAGGCTACGGTAGTCAATGCATGGCCTAAGACCACCATCCTTCTTCCCCACGAAGAAGAAGCCAGCACCTACCGGAGAAGAAGAGGAACGAATGTAACCCTTGGCCAGGGATTCCTGGATATACACTCTCATAGCTTCACGTTCGGGACAAGAAAGATTAAATATCCTACCCTTAGGAAGCTTAGCTCCTGGTACCAATTCGATAGCGCAATCGTATTCTCTATGAGGAGGTAACACTTCGGAGGCCTCCCTAGAGAAAACATCAGCAAAGTCCTGAACAAACTCGGGTAGCGTATTCGCCTCCTTAGGGGGAGAAATAGAATTAACAGAAAAACATGACGTACAACATTCATTACCCCATTTGGTTAGCTCCCCAGTATTCCAGTCAAACGTAGGATTATGCAACTGCAACCAGGGAAGACCTAGCACCAAATCGTATGATAATCCCTGCATCAACAGTACAGAGCATTGCTCCAAATGCATGGAGCCAACAAGGAGTTCAAAAACAGGGGTATGCTGTGTAAAATAACCATTAGCAAGAGGAGTGGCGTCGATACCCACTACCGGGACAGGTTTAGGCAAATCAATAAGAGGCATAGCAAGGGACATAGCAAATTCCACAGACATGATATTAGTAGAGGACCCTGAATCCATGAAAGCACTGCCGGTAGCAGACCTACCACCAAAAGAGACCTGAAAGGGAAGCAAGATCTTAGTACGTTTCATATTTACGGGAAATACCTGTGCGCCCAAGTGACCTCCCCGATGATCACTTAGACGCGGAAGTTCTCTGGCTGCAACCTTACGCTTAGGACAGTTGTTCACTTGATGCTTGTCGTCCCCACAGTAGAAGCAGAGACCATTCTTCCTGCGGAATTCTCTACGTTGTTGGGGGGACACGGAGGCCCCGAGTTGCATAGGTATCTCTGAATCTTTCGGGGAGGAACGAAGCAACGGAGCTTCGGGAGGCATCATGGGGGAGTCGGAGGAGAAAACACATAAACGTTCACGTTGTCGTTCCCTGAGACGTCGGTCAAGTCGTATCGCTAAAGCCATAACCTGGTCTAGGGAGTCACAAGAGGGATAGCTAACTAGCAGGTCTTTCAGGGCATTCGACAGACCCAACCTAAACTGGCACCTTAAGGCAGGGTCATTCCACCGAGAAGCTACGCACCACTTCCGAAAGTCAGAGCAATACTCCTCAACAGGTCTCTTACCCTGACTTAAGGTCACCAGCTGACTCTCGGCAAAGGCAGTCCTGTCAGTCTCGTCATAAATAAGTCCGAGAGCAGAAAAGAAACAATCAACGGAGGAAAGTTCAGGGGCGTCAGGAGCCAAGGAGAAGGCCCACTCTTGGGGCCCTTCCTGGAGCCGGGACATAATTATACCCACCCGCTGGCTCTCAGAACCTGAGGAATGAGGCTTTAAACGAAAGTAAAGCCTACAACTCTCCCGAAAGGAGAGAAAAGTCCTCCGGTCCCCTGAGAACCGGTCGGGCAACTTGAGGTGGGGTTCAAGAGGTGCGGTGCGGGGAACTACCAGGGTAGCATCAGGCTGGTTGACCCTCTGAGCCAGGGCCTGGACCTGTAGGGAGAGACCCTGCATTTGCTGAGCCAGGGTCTCACGGGGATCCATAGTGGTGTCAGGGACCAGGGGTAGACTAGGTATGGGCTTGTTATTATGTAACGGCAGGGGGTAGGGAGACGGACAAGTGAGCCCTAATCTACCCGCCACTCTGTCCCTGCCTACTTGCAACGACCCGCCCTAGGCGACGGGGTACAACTGGGCGGCGGTCCCTGCGCTCAGTAAGTGCACGACAAACACGACAAACATACAAGGAACACAAGCAAGGAAAAGGGGCCGTTGCCCACGGCAACACCGTGAGCAACCAGAGTGGTGAACGAGCCGAGTCAAGCCAGGAGTGTGCGAGGTACAAAACGAAAAGCAGAAGAGTAGTCGGTAAGCCAGGGTCGGTATGGAGCAGGATCAAAAATAGCAGGAGCTGTAGCTGGGCCAGGAACCACAAGGAAGGAAACCAAAGCAATAACAAGCACCGAGGGACAGGAAGTGCAGGCTTAAATAGACCGAGGGCGGGAGCTAGCTGAGTCTGGCCAGGTTACGATAGGCTCTCCCACTCCTAAGCCTGCCAGCCTGAATGGTGGAAGCAGGAGTCAGTCTCAGGGATGTATTCTCAGGTGCTGACTGATTAGTTCTGGGAGTTAACCCCGCAGTGCCTGGCAGATCCTTTACACCTATATACAAGAATATAACTACTATAATACTGTTCCCTATATACAAGAATATAACTACTATAATACTGCTCCTATATACAAGAATATAACTACTATAATACTGCCCCCTATCTACAAGAATATAACTACTATAATACTGCTCCTATATACAAGAATATAACTACTATAATACTGCCCCCTATATACAAGAATATAACTACTCTAATACAGCCCACTATATACAAGAATATAACTACTATAATACTGGTCCTATATACAAGAATATAACTACTATAATACTGCTCCTATATACAAGAATATAACTACTATAATACTGCTCCTATATACAAGAATATAACTACTATAATATTGCTCCTATATACAATAATATAACTACTATAATACTGCCCCTATATACAAGAATATAACTACTATAATACTGCCCCTATATAGAAGAATATATCGACTATAATACTGCCCATATATACAAGACTATAACAACTATAATACTGCTCCTATAATCAAGAATATAACTACTATAATACTGCCCCCTATATACAAGAATATAACTACTATAATACTGCCTCCTATATACAGGAATATAACTACTATAATACTGCCCCTATATACAAGAATATAACTACTATCATACTGCCCACAATATACAAGAATATAACTACTATAATACTGCCCCCTATATACAAGAATATAACTACTATAATACTGCCTCCTATATACAAGAATATAACTACTATAATAATGCCCCTATATACAAGAATATAACTACTATAATACTGCCCCCTATGTACAAGAATATAACTACTATAATACTGCCCCTATATACAAGAATATAACTACTATAATACTGCCCCTATATACAAGAATATAACTACTATAATACTGCCCCTATATACAAGAATATAACTACTATAATACTGCCCCTATATACAAGAATATAACTACTATAATACTGCCTCCTATATACAAGAATATAACTACTATAATACTGCCCCTATGTACAAGAATATAACTACTATAATACTGCTCCTATATACAAGAATACAACTACTATAATACTGCCCCTATATACAAGAATATAACTACTATAATACTGCCCCTATATACAAGAATATCACTACTATAATACTGCTCCTATATACAAGAATATAACTACTATAATACTGCTCCTATATACAAGAATATAACTACTATAATACTGCCCCCATATACAAGACTATAACAACTATAATACTGCTCCTATATACAAGAATATAACTACTATAATACTGCTCCTATATACAAGAATATAACTACTATAATACTGCCCCTATATACAAGAATATAACTACTATAATACTGCTCCTATATACAAGAATATAACTACTATAATACTGCCCCTATATACAAGAATATAACCACTATAATACTGCTCCTATATACAAGAATATAACTACTATAATACTGCCCCTATATACAAGAATATCACTACTATAATACTGCTCCTATATACAAGAATATAACTACTATAATATTGCCCCCTATATACAAGAATATATCTACTATAATACTGCCCCTATATACAAGAATATAACTACTATAATACTGCTCCTATATACAAGAATATAACTACTGTAATACTGCCTCCTATATACAAGAATATAACTACTATAATACTGCTCCTATATACAAGAATATAACTACTATAATACTGCCTCCTATATACAAGAATATAACTACTATAATACTGCTCCTATATACAAGAATATAACTACTGTAATACTGCCACCTATGGAAAAGAATATATCTGCAGTAATACTGCCACCTATGGGTATTTGATGAACTATTCATCATTATAAAATGTCAAAGCAAATTTACAATTGCCTTTTGTGTGTTTCCCTTCCTGAACTCCTGGACTCTTCAACACTCCAGTTTTTTGTATAATTTCTCTTTTCTGTACACTTCTCCTCTATAGACGGACTTTGCCTCCAGCTCTCTATGTGCTTTCTCGTGCTTCCCGCTGTACATTCTCCTAGTAGTCGCTGTTCAGGGAGGAAACCTCAGCGAGTTCTCTGTTTGAATCCTCACATTGGTGTTATGAAAATATCTTGTGATGTTCGAATTGTCAGTAGCAACAGGGTCATAAAGTGCCATGGGGTAATAATCAGAGAATGGTGAATTTGGCGCCCCCTGTGATGTGAAGGGAAGAAACTGTAATGTGAAAGATAAGGAATGAAAATTGAATTTAATAGAAAGCAGCAGGATTCATATACATAATTTCAATTAGTAAAAATTCAGTGTATCAATTTGTTGTATCACTCATCAGTATTGAGATTTGTCATGTGGTGCAGTATATTACCTATGCCTAATTTAGGAAAAGTTCTGCCCAAAGTTTGTTAGAACTTCATTGTAGCTGCCCACGTGTGCCCATGGTACCGACCTGTGCTCTATTTTAAAAAACAAAAATGCACATGTTAACCATTTACTTGTTATTACCTTTTAATCAGGAACCAAACAAAGTCCTATGGTGGCCCTTGGAGTAAAAAGTGCCATGCATTCCTTACATTACCGGATTATATAATGCCTGCATACTAGTACCATACTGTACAATGAAGACCTACCAGTGTAATATTATGGACACATAAGCCTTTCATAAAGCTTCTATATACCAGAAACATACAGAAAACACATAACAGTGCCATGTTGTGCTTAAATAATACTGCCATACAATGACCAAACAGCAGCACTATACAGTGGTTACATACTACTGCCATACAATGCCAAAATAGCAGCACTATACAGTGCTTACATAATACTGCCATACAATGCCCAAATAGCAGCACTATACAGTGGTTACATAATACTGCTATACAATGCCCAAATAGCAGCACTATACAGAGCTTACATAATACTGCCATACAATGCCCAAATAGCAGCACTATACAGTGCTTACATAATACTGCCATACAATGCCAAATAGCAGCACTATACAGTGCTTACATAATACTGCCATACAATGACCAAAAAGCAGCACTATACAGTGCTTACATAATACTGCCATACAATGCCCAAATAGCAGCACTATACAGTGCTTACATAATACTGCCATACAATGCCCAAATAGCAGCACTATACAGTGGTTACATAATACTGCTATACAATGCCCAAATAGCAGCACTATACAGAGCTTACATAATACTGCCATACAATACCCAAATAGCAGCACTATACAGTGCTTACATAATACTGCCATACAATGCGCCCAAATAGCAGCACTATACAGTTGTTACATAATACTGCCATACAATGCCCAAATAGCAGCACTATACAGTGCTTACATAATACTGCCATACAATGCCCAAATAGCAGCACTATACAGTGCTTACATAATACTGCCATACAATGCCCAAATAGCAGCACTATACAGTGGTTACATAATACTGCCATACAATGCCCAAATAGCAGCACTATACAGTGGTTACATAATACTGCCATACAATACCCAAACAGCAGCACTATACAGTGGTTACATACTACTGCCATACAATACCCAAACAGCAGCACTATACAGTGCTTACATAATACTGCCATACAATGCCCAAATATCAGCACTATACAGTGGTTACATAATACTGCCATACAATGCCCAAATAGCAGCACTATACAGTGGTTACATAATACTGCTATACAATGCCCAAATATCAGCATTATACAGAGCTTACATAATACTGCCATACAATACCCAAACAGCAGCACTATACAGTGGTTACATACTACTGCCATACAATACCCAAACAGCAGCACTATACAGTGGTTACATAATACTGCCATACAATGCGCCCAAATAGCAGCACTATACAGTGGTTACATAATACTGCCATACAATGCGCCCAAATAGCAGCACTATACAGTGCTTACATAATACTGCCATACAATGCCCAAATAGCAGCACTATACAGTGGTTACATAATACTGCCATACAATGCCCAAATAGCAGCACTATACAGTGGTTACATAATACTGCCATACAATGCCCAAATAGCAGCACTATACTGTGGTTACATAATACTGCCATACAATGCCCAAATAGCAGCACTATACAGTGGTTACATAATACAGCCATACAATGCCCAAATATCAGCACTATACAGTGGTTACATAATACTGCCATACAATGCCAAAATAGCAGCACTATACAGTGGTTACATAATACTGCCATACAATGCCAAAATAGCAGCACTATACAGTGGTTATATAATACTGCCATACAATGCACAAATAGCAGCACTATACAGTGCTTACATAATACTGCCATACAATACCCAAATAGCAGCACTATACAGTGCTTACATAATACTGCCATACAATGCACAAATAGCAGCACTATACAGTGCTTACATAATACTGCCATACAATGCCCAAATATCAGCACTATACAGTGGTTACATAATACTGCCATACAATGCCAAAATAGCAGCACTATACAGTGGTTATATAATACTGCCATACAATGCACAAATAGCAGCACTATACAGTGCTTACATAATACTGCCATACAATACCCAAATAGCAGCACTATACAGTGCTTACATAATACTGCCATACAATGCACAAATAGCAGCACTATACAGTGCTTACATAATACTGCCATACAATGCCCAAATATCAGCACTATACAGTGGTTATATAATACTGCCATACAATGCACAAATAGCAGCACTATACAGTGCTTACATAATACTGCCATACAATACCCAAATAGCAGCACTATACAGTGCTTACATAATACTGCCATACAATGCACAAATAGCAGCACTATACAGTGCTTACATAATACTGCCATACAATGCCCAAATATCAGCACTATACAGTGCTTACATAATACTGCCATACAATGCCCAAATATCAGCACTATACAGTGGTTACATAATACTGCCATACAATACCCAAATAGCAGCACTATACAGTGGTTACATAATACTGCCATACAATGCCCAAATAGCAGCACTATACAGGGCTTACATAATACTGCCATACAATGCCCAAATATCAGCACTATACAGTGCTTACATACTACTGACATACAATGCCCAAATATCAGCACTATACAGAATTAAAATAGTACAACTTTTAGTGCCATAATGCAAATTTAAGGCATTCGGCCAGTAATCCCAACATCTATCTCCACTCCTGAAATGACACTCTTACAGGTTTCCAGGAAGCTGTGATCTGTGTAGCTGTTTGGGGGACCCCTCGTAGGGCTGCTTTAGCCGTCTCTGTACCTGCCTGTAACATGAAGGGAACATTGTGGTTTCAAGGGGTTTCCTCTCCATAACTAACAAAATATCAAAAACAAATTCTATATTTATCCGCACATTTTACAGGCAGCACAGTGACAGATAGGACAGTGTGACGATCCACCAAACAGCACCTCATATCTCAGCTTCATAGACTGCTGTCAGTGTGACATAGGGGATGAGGGTGTTTTGGATTTTCTGCATGCTGACAATGACATTATTAATGGGTTGTCCTGCGCAGATCACCTTTATGACCCTACTATAGCATGGGATATTACATGGACATCTACTAAATGCATAATGCACTGTATAATAAATGTCCCCTGCAGCCATGCTCCGCCATATTTCCTTAGATCACTGATCACAGGAGAAGGGTTCCGGACCCCCGACTATCAGCTCATTCTCAGGGAAGCTGTATTCAGGACTGCTGTCCTTTTGCCCTACTAGACCATAGGGTATTAAATGGTCACACAGGGATATTTATGGCAACTGTCTAATAAAATGTTTCCCCTGCAGCATATGGATGCACCAGCATCTTCACCAGGTGATCGCTGGGGGATTCCATCATCCAGACCCCGACAATCAGCTCATCATTAGGGGATCTGCCATTAGGACTACCCCTTTAAGTCGCACTAAATAGAACGCAGTATAAAGGGCTGTCATTGTCATTCCACCATCACGGGTATACAAGCATTGACGAGTTCTACTGGATTCTCCATAGCTACATCTGTGTCATCTTCTTCCTGGCAATAGGAACGTCCAGATAATTCCTCTAAGGATCCAACATAACCGAATGGAAAAGCACCAAGTAGGTTGGGGAAAGTGGGTAGACAAGGTAACTCAGCCACAATTGAATTTCCAGATTTGAATGGAGATCCCCTTTAATGAAGTTATTATATATTATTTGAATGGAGTTTCCCTTTAAGAAGTTATTATAATATTCAGTAGCTATTGGTCTCATTTCCAGGCCGCAGCTGATCCCCCCCCCCCATGTACCCAGCACATGTCAATGTGTCGTAGCTTCATTTCCCAGACATATGTGCTGCAAGGTTACACAAGGCAGGATTAATATTTGCTCCGCAATGTCATCACTTTGGGAAGACCCAACAGAGAGTGAAGACAGCAGAGGATTAACCCCTTCCCGCCTCCCCCGGATTATCCCTGGCTTCCCCTCAGAGGTCACAGAGGATTATATTTGCCGTTTTATCTCCTGATCTCAGGTCCTAGACAGAACTAACCCCATCAGTCCAGATCAGCTCCTAAGATTAACCCTCCGCAGCCCAGAGAGCTTTCACAGCGTATCCGCCTTGGTCGACGCACAAAATTGTGGTGCAGTTTTTTTCGGCCGGAACGTCTGCTACGGAAAACTGCACGTAAACAAAAAGTTATACTTACCCTCTGACGTCCTGCAGCGCAGCCTACTGGGATAACGTTTCATCCCATGTGACAGCTGCAGCCTGTGATTGGCCTGTGATTGGCTGCAGCGGGCACATGGGATGAAACTTCAACCTAGGAGGCCGCCCTGGATGAAGAAGCACAGAATTCTAGGTAAGTATAACATATTTTTTGTTTCTGTGTTGCAATTTTTTCGGCGGAACCGCAGCATTTCCACCGCAAAAATCTCAACATCTGCTATTTGTTGTGGGTTTTACAAGGCAGGATGTGTGTAACCTGCAACAACAAAGCAGCGATTACGAAAATACAATTGACATGCTGCGGATTACATAACCGCACCGCAGGTCAGTTTCGAAGAATTTTTTCTGCTTATCATTTGCGCAGAGTGTGGAGGAGATTTGTTTAAATCTCATCCACTCCGTTTCTACTGTATTATGCTGCCGATTTTCCACAACAAAATCTTTTGCGGAAAATCCGCAGTATTTACCCTACGTGTGAATTGACCCTTATAAATGTGATGGGATATATGGATTAACATTACCTGGTGCCCTCCACTTGCCCCCCTATGCTGTCAATCTGCAGTTTTAGGGTCCCTTGTGTTGTCTAAAAATGGCTGCAGTCTAAGACACTCCCTCTGTTCACGGATTGGACAGGACTGCTCACGTTATCAGCTCTGGCCAATCGGAGAACAGTGGGAGTGTCTCAGATTCATAGTCTAAAAAGTCACGTAGCCATTTTGGGACAGCACAGAGGGAACCCTAAAATTTTGGATCCAGAGGGAACCCTAAAATTTTGGGCACAACTGGAGGCCATCCTTTTTAGTACTCCATTATCACTCCATATACACCAACATATTTAATATGTTGTCCTGGGACCGGAGGGTCGTTTTATCTTTTTTCTTTCATTTAAGGTCAAATTACCTTTACAGGTTGACCATGATTGCTCATATTGTCAGCCTATTAGACCATTGTAGAGTACTGTATCGGGACGAGGTATTGGGACGTGGTATCGGGACGTCTAGGGGGACAAAATGATCAGAAAAATATTGCGTTCCTGGGCTGGAGTCCAAACTTTACGAAGAGACAGAGGCATTTGGATGAATATATTTTACCAATCTAATTCCGCCTCCTTCTATTCATAGGTCTAGTAAGGAGTGCATTACATTAACCCCTTCTATTCGTCATTGGCTTCAGATTGGAGAGCAAATTGAAGACCCCTTTGAAATGCGCACCATATTTACCAAAGTATTCCAATATTCCCCATCTCTACCACCCAAACACGAACAGCAGTAACCGCACAACTAGAGAACCATTCTTATGTATCAACGGCAGATACTGACGTAGACATCTAGCCACATGACCCCATAGTATCTGCCATCGCTCCTTATTGGCAGAAGAATATTTAACTCCCATGTTCTCCTCAGAGACAAGTCAGAGAGGAGATTGAATGTATCCTTCATGATTCACGCGTTTCACTCCTCGTTGGCAGCCATGATAAACTCAACTCCTTGTTAAGTCTTTGCCGAAAGGTTTTTATGAAGAAGAGAAGGAGAAGTCCTAGTGGCAAGGAGTCTCCATCAGAGAAGAAGCCATGTCTCCTCTACCGGTGTGTTAAACTGAAGACAGATGGATTACTGACCTAGATTTTCTTTCGGATTATGATGAGCACAAATAAAGTTTGGCTGCCAGGTTGCTGCTTACCATGAGAAAAGGAAGGGAAAATCACATTAGGTTCAGTCTCCGGCTGTACGTGACTCTCATGTTCATCTCTTCTATACTGGCAGGTGTGGCATGATATGTCCTACAGAAATGGGTCACGTTAGTGTAGACCTCCTGTTAGCATCAGGGGAGAAGAGACAATTGTTGGGAATAAATCATTCCTAAAACATGATATGGTCAAAAATGTTACAAAATTAATAATACAACATAGAATATAATTGTCTATTGAATATTGACCACTGACAACCATCCGAATAGTTTCTTCTCCTTGTGTCTTTCATTGGCTTTTCAGACCTGAATGGTAGATTTATGAGCTCTGGATTCCTTCATCCTTCTTGATATACACCGCATTCCAAATTATTATGCAAATGTTATTTTTCGTTGATTTTCCTAAATAGTCGATGCGAATGACAGTCAGTATAATCTTCAAGCATCAACCGTTGGAGTATAATGCAAATTTTATTGAACAAATCTCCTAATGATAACAGATTTTTTTTGTTTCACATTATTATGCACAACAGAGATCAAAACATTGTAAAGGTTGTAAAAAGAAGTAAAATGGTAATTTGTTGAATTTGCAGCATCAGGAGGTCATATTTACAGAAATCAAAAGCTCTTTCAATAAAAAAAAACTTACCAGGCCAAGTTACATGTTACATAGGACCCCTTCTCTGATATCACCTTCACAATTCTTGCATCCATTGAATTTGTGAGTATTTGGACAGTTTCTGCTTGAATATCTTTGCGGGATGTCAGAATCGCCTCCCAGAGCTTCTGTTTTTATGTGAACTGCCTCCCACCCTCATAGATATTCTCCTTGAGGATGCTCCAAAGGTTCTCAATAGGGTTGAGGTCAGGGGAACATGGGGGCCACACCATGAGTTTCTCTCCTTTTATGCCCATAGCAGCCAATGGCATAGAGGTATTCTTTGCAGCATGAGATGGTGCTTTGTCATGCATGAAGATAATTTTGCTACGGAAGGCACGGTTCTTCATTTTGTACCACGGAAGAAAGTGGTCAGTCATAAACTCTACGTACTTTGCAGAGGTCATTTTCACACAGTTAGGGACCCTAAAGGGGCCTACCAGCTCTCTCCCCATGATTCCAGCCCAAAACATGACTCTGCCACCTCCTTGCTGACGTCGCAGCCTTGTTGGGACATGGTGGCCATTCACCAACCATCCACTACTCCATCCATCTGGACCATCCAGGGTTGCATGGCACTCATCAGTAAACAACACGGTTTGAAAATTAGTCTTCATGTATTTCTGAGCCCACTGCAACCGTTTCTGCTTGTGAGCATTGTTTAGGGGTGGCTGAATAATAGCTTTATGCACACTTGCAAACCTCTGGAGGATCCTACACCTTGACGTTCACCGGACTCGAGAGGCACCAGCGGCTTCAAATACCTGTTTGCTGCTCTGCAATGGCATTTTAGCAGCTACTCTCCTAATCCTATTAATTTGTCTGGCAGAAACCTTCCTCATTATGCCTTTATCTGAACGAACCCGTCTGTGCTCTGAATCAGCCACAAATCTTTTCACAGTACGATGATCACGCTTAAGTTTTCTTGAAATATCCAATGTTTTCATACCTTGTCCAAGGTATTGCAATATTTCACGCTTTTCGGCAGCAGAGAGATCCTTTTTCTTTCCCATATTGCTTGAAACCTGTGGCCTGCTTAATAATGTTGAACGTCCTTCTTAAGTAGTTTTCTTTTGATTGGGCACACCTGGCAAACTAATTATCATAGGTGTCTGAGATTGATTACAATGATCCAAAGAGCCCTAAGACACAATACCATCCAAGAGTTTCATTGAAAAACTAATAATTAAATGTTTATGACACTTAAATCCAATGCGCATAATAATTTGGAACACGGTGTATCTATCTATCTATCTATCTATCTATCTATCTATCTATCTATCTATCTATCTATCTATCTATCTATCTATCTAATCTATCTCCTGAGGGTAAAAATGAGGATACCATTTGTCGTGTCCATATTGAGAAGACTATGGGTTGTTTCAAGGTCTGATGGACTGGACTTGGTCAACATCTCATTTATGCTGGAAGTCGAAGTGAGCAATTCAAGCTTAGAAAATAGACTTGGGAAGGAGGTTTAACTTTAAGTTTATAGGAATTTCCTTGGACAGGCTTTGATTTTCCTAAATTTAGGTCTTCACATCAACACTAGACACAGAAGCCCCACCATACAATGATCACCTATTGTGATACTACAGTGACAAGACAATCCACCAGTCCTCCAGCTTGTCCTAAAAGGTATCAACCACATAAAGTTGCAGCAAACTTCAGCTCCTCTCTGAAGTTGTGTTCAATTTAGTCACGCCAATTAAGATGACAGAGTAGCAAAATGTCAGAAATGCTTTGTAAATGTAGTTCACACCTACTGCAGTTTAACAGTGAGGAGGGGGATGCAGCTGCAGTTTCCTACAGTCGAGGGGGAACGACAGGTCAGAGAGCATGTGATTAGCTCAGTAGTCACAGCACAGCTCTTATATCGTACCATAAATATTCTATCCACTAGAGGCAAGATGAAGGGTAGGCACAGTAGGCAGGCGCCTAGGGTGCAAATAATATATGTGGAGCCATTTATCCATGAAAAAACATTGGATTTTTTTTTTTATCAATTAAAAATAGTTCATCCGACCACTAAAATGATGAATGTCAGAGACGAGGAGGAGCCTTGGGCACAAAGAGTTTGACCCACCCCTGCTCAAGACTCAGCAGGCATGGGAGGGATCCCAGTTTGCTTAGTGAGCTGTAATAAACATTTCACTGGGGGGACACTGTGGCATTGTCTTGGGTTCTAGTATATGGTGGAAATTTTTGGAACTGGGTCACATATTTCCCAAAGATCCTATTCCATTATCCAATACCAAATCAAGACTTCAGAGCAGTGCTGTATTCTGGTTCCCACTTTGTTCCAAGATCCGCAATGCTATACAACCATAGAAGCGTTACCAGATGTGGGGGACTGGCATCTGTATATGCCTCTGGGTCAAGATATGACTGCATTTGGCAGAATTTGGAGTTGCTGGTTGATATCTTACACTAGAAAAAGTCTCCGTTTTTATTTTTGGATCTAGATTGACTCTTTTAGCCACAATTTTGATGCCCTAATAATAGAGCTTAAAGGCTAAGTAAATCTTTGAAAGTGTTTATTTTGGGGTTTTTTTCATAAAAATATCAGTCAGTGTTCTGGGAGCAACTTTCAAATTAGTTTTTATTAAAAATTATTGTAACTTTCTGAGATACAGCTGCTCTGTATCCTGTGTGTGAATCCAGTACCCGTCAGGTCTGCGGGACTGACGGGTTCAGTGAAAGCGGATCCTGCGTGTCTCTGACAGTTCATAACTTATATGTGATCGATTACAGGTGGATCCTGGGGGACACGCAGGACCCGCTGACCCTGAATCTGTCAGGCCCGCGGGACTGATGGATTCAGGTCTTAGTAAAAGATACAGCTGCTCTGTATAGAGAATACAGAGCAGCTGTATCTAAAAAAGTTAAAATAGCTTTTAATAAAAACAAATTTAAAATTTGCACCAATCACACCGACTGACATTTTTATTAAAAAAAACAACCTCACTTTTAAAGGTTTACATAGCGTTTAACACCTTTGTTAGCACTAAAGATTCATAAATAAGCTTCCTTATGGGGATTATCTATGATCCTGAGCCATTGTTTTGTATAGGAAGATTAGACCTGCGCTTGGTTCTGTCTGTCGCAACAGGTGCCGGAAAAAAACGATTAAAAACAATCATTATGTGAAGAGCGCGCCTCGCTTTACTACCGTAATTGACAGAGGTAGCGCTCTGCGGTGGGAGCTTTAAACAGTAGGTGTGGGGTCTTTACTTTCTTCTTCACACGATAGCGTTCCTCTTTACTAAGAAATAATACCACACTTCTGCGCTCCCCTGCCGCGCTCCACCATCATCTTCTGGAACATAATCACCATTATCCACTCAAGACCCTCTGTGCAAAATAAAGAGAAAATGAAAAAAACTTCTCTGTTCATTCCGCAATTCCCTCTCAAACGCCGCTTCTCTCTTCCATCTGTTGTCTCTGGCAGATTTTTGCATCCAATTAGTCACATTTAATGTTGCTGTCAAGATTTCGGAAGGGTTGTAGTTTAGAATAAATTATTAAAGGCTTTGCAGGCGTTAGGGGTTTACTCATAACTATATCAAATAAAGCTCCGTAAAATGTTAGCGCAGAATTGCTGGTGGCGCCAAACAGACGACCGGATTCTGCATAGGGTGATAGGGCTTTACAATGATCGTTGGGGGAAAAAAAAGTTTAGAATTTAAACAGGAGAAGAAACCGGACAATGGGCTATAATCATCATCATCATCATCATCATCATCATCATCATCATCAAACACCTGAATGAGAAAAATGACGTAAAAGCAATTATAGTGAGTTAAAAAAATGTATTTATGCTTTCTCAGGATCACATTTTAGACAATAGAGGGCAGTATTGTCAATTATATTCTTGCACATAGGGGGCAGTATTGTCATAGTTATATTCTTGTATATAGGGAGCAGTATTATAGTAGTTATATTCTTGTATATAGGGAGCAGTATTATAGTAGTTATATTCTTGTATATAGGAGCAGTATTATAGTAGTTATATTCTTGTATATAGGGGGCAGTATTATAGTAGTTATATTCTTGTATATAGGAGCAGTATTATAGTAGTTATATTCTTGTATATAGGGGTAGTATTATAGTAGTTATATTCTTGTATATAGGGAGCAGTATTATAGTAGTTATATTCCTGTATATAGGAGCAGTATTATAGTAGTTATATTCTTGTATATAGGGGCAGTATTATAGTAGTTATATTCTTGTATATAGGGGCAGTATTATAGTAGTTATATTCTTGTATATAGGGGGCAGTATTATAGTAGTTATATTCTTGTATATAGGAGCAGTATTATAGTAGTTATATTCTTGTATATAGGAAGCAGTATTATAGTAGTTATATTCTTGTATATAGGGGCAGTATTATAGTAGTTATATTCTTGTATATAGGGGGCAGTATTATAGTAGTTATATTCTTGTATATACAGGGCAGTATTATAGTAGTTATATTCTTGTATATAGGGGGCAGTATTATAGTAGTTATATTCTTATATATAGGAGCAGTATTATAGTAGTTATATTCTTGTATATAGGGGGCAGTATTATAGTAGTTATATTCTTGTATATAGGGGCAGTATTATAGTAGTTATATTCTTATATATAGGAGCAGTATTATAGCAGTTATATTCTTGTATATAGGGGGCAGTATTATAGAAGTTATATTCTTGTATATAGGGTGTAGTATTTATAGTAGTTATATTCTTGTATATTGGAGCAGTATTAAAGTAGTTATATTCTTGTACATAGGGAGCAGTATTATAGTAGTTATATTCTTGTACATAGGGGACAGTATTATAGTAGTTATATACTTGTATATAGGGGGCAGTATTATAGTAGTTATATTCTTGTATATAGAGGCAGTATTATAGTAGTTATATTCTTGTATATAGGAGCAGTATTATAGTAGTTATATTCCTGTATATAGGAGCAGTATTATAGTAGTTATATTCTTGTATATAGGGGCAGTATTATAGTAGTTATATTCTTGTATATAGGGGGCAGTATTATAGCAGTTATATTCCTGTATATAGGGGCAGTATTATAGTAGTTATATTCCTGTATATAGGAGCAGTATTATAGTAGTTATATTCTTGTATATAGGAGCAGTATTATAGTAGGTATATTCTTGTATATAGGAACAGTATTATAGCAGTTATATTCCTGTATATAGGGGCAGTATTATAGTATTTATATTCCTGTATATAGGAGCAGTATTATAGTAGTTATATTCTTGTATATAGGGGCAGTATTATAGTAGTTATATTCTTGTATATAGGGGGCAGTAGTATAGTAGTTATATTCTTGTATATAGGGGGCAGTATTATAGTAGTTATATTCTTGTATATAGGAGCAGTATTATAGTAGTTATATTCTTGTATATAGGGGCAGTATTATAGTAGTTATATTCTTGTATATAAGGACAGTATTATAGTAGTTATATTCTTGTATATAGGGGTAGTATTATAGTAGTTATATTCTTGTATATAGGAGCAGTATTATAGTAGTTTTATTTGTGTATATAGGAGCAGCATTATAGTAGTTATATTCTTGTATATAGGGGGCGGTGTTATAGTAGTTATATTCTTGTATATAGGGGCAGTATTATAGTAGTTATATTCTTGTATATAGGGGGCAGTATTATAGTAGTTATATTCTTGTATATAAGGGGCAGTATTATAGTAGTTATATTCTTGTATATAGGGAGCAGTATTATAGTAGTTATATTCTTGTATATAGGGAGCAGTATTATAGTAGTTATATTCTTGTATATAGGGGCAGTATTACAGTAGTTATATTCTTGTATATAGGGGGCAGTATTATAGTAGTTATATTCTTGTATATAAGGGGCAGTATTATAGTAGTTATATTCTTGTATATAGGGAGCAGTATTATAGTAGTTATATTCTTGTATATAGGGGCAGTATTATAGTAGTTATATTCTTGTATATAAGGGGCAGTATTATAGTAGTTATATTCTTGTATATAGGGAGCAGTATTATAGTAGTTATATTCTTGTATATAGGGGCAGTATTATAGTAGTTATATTCTTGTATATAGAGGCAGTATTACAGTAGTTATATTCTTGTATAAAGGGGGCAGTATTATACTAGTTATATTCTTGTATATAGGGAGCAGTATTATAGTAGTTATATTCTTGTATATAGGAGCAGTATTATAGTAGTTATATTCTTGTATATAGGGGCAGTATTATAGTCGTTATATTCTTGTATATGGGGCAGTATTATAGTAGTAAATATTCATATACTGTATATATAGGGGACAGTATTAGGGTATGTGCACACGATAACGTCAATTACGGCTGAAATTACGGAGCTGTTTTCAGGACAAAACAACTCCTGAATTTCAGACGTAATTGCATGTACTCGCGTTTTGCGGGGCGTCCATTACGGACATAATTTGGAGCTGTTCTTCATTGGATTCAATGAAAAACTGCTCCAATTACGTCCCAAGAAGTGTCCTGCACTTCTTTAACGAGGATGTTATTTTACGCGCCGTCTTTTGACAGCGGCGTGTCAAATTTCAGGTCGTCGGCACAGTACATCAGCAAACCCATTGAAATTAATGGGCAGATGTTTGCCGACGTATTCTAGGCTTTTTTTCAGACGTATTTTGAGGCATAAAACGACTCCAATACATCTGAAAATAGGTCATGTGAACCCAGCCTTATAGTAGTTATATTTATGTACATAGGGGGCAGTATTATAGCGCTTATATGAATAAATAGACTGCATTATTAGTGATGGTTAAGGTTTTCTTTGAATCTATAGGCTATATTACAATGACTATTATTCTAGTCTTCACACAGTTTTTTTTGTCAATCTATATAATGCTCAATGTGAGTAACATATGAACCAGTCATTATACATGTAATATATAAGTTGAATTGTTTTACCAGTAAACGATGGCAATATATTATTTTCCTAGCTTTTTTAGGCATGTTGTGGATTCAGCAGGTTATTGAGGCGATTGTGTTTTCATGTTAACCGAGCTTTCCCTTCTAGAAGAGAAGAAAAATTAATATAATTCTGTCCTGGACTGTGATGTGCTAATTTATTACATCATAAATCTTCCTGAGCTTGAAAGAAGCGCTGCTCTTGTAGGTCAATTAGGCGCAAATGCAGGTAGAGGGACTCAGGGTCTTGTTTTCTCTGGGGTATTGTGTCACATTTGCTTGGGTAACAAATTAAAGTCGCTAAAGACATTGGAGACGGTGCGCTCGGTATGAGATAATGCACAAGTGCTTCTTTGTCCATGGCACCAGACTCATTAATATTGTAAGGAGTCCAGATGTTTACTCACTGAGACCCTGAATATACGGGACACCGACCTAACGCAGACTCACTCCACATCCCGTCACGCACATCAGTCACTCACGCATCGTCTACTACAATATGTAAGACATGCAACATACAGCTAAGTATCTGCCTATAATTTCAAGTTCATAGTCACCTTAAAGGGATATTACACCTTACAACACCGTATCTAATATTACACAAGTTCAATCTACCTAACATAGTAAGCCTTTTGACAAATACTTTGCTTGACTTAACTTTTGACTTTAACTCATTTTTATAGTATTTTTCTTTGTTCACATATAAAGCTAATTTAAGAGATCTCCTGGTTTCCTGTTACCAGATGGCAATGCATTGTGGGAGCTCAGGTGACAGTATCACAATTACAACTCAGATTTTAGGTCAAGTATCCCACCAACTACAGGACCGGTAAAGCTACTCATACACCTAGCGGCAATGTGCTGCGCTCCACTTTTGCCATGAGTATCACTTAAAACCTATTGGACTGGGCCAATTTTGACCTTGTGGTCCAGAACATTTTTCTATATTTTTCCTCTTTTCATTTTGGTGGTCATAACTTTTTCTTTTTTATTACATGTAGCTGTATGAGGCTTTGTTTTTTTGCAGAAACAGTCGTCCTTTATGTAGATGATCAGCAGGACAAGTATGCTCATCCTGATGCGACAACTGCCTATCGCTCAGGACGAGCATGCTTCTCCGGCGTCATCAACCAGTTAAAGGGAAACTCCTGTCTAACAGTTATAATGGAGAAGATCACAGCTTGGCCTCCCCGGCTCTTATAATCTCTTATCTAGGAAAAGGAATGATAACAACACTGTCCTTCCTAGCAGGCAGAAAAGTTACTGGTTCTAGCTGCTCATGTGATGAGGTGCTGAACCATCATGAGATTGATATCATAGCACAGAGGAAGAGAAAGCAGGGTGAACTCTTAAATTCAAGATGGCGTCTTATTAAAAGTATGAGGCTGGACTGCAGGGAATTGAGTACAATATACACAAAAGAAGTTGAGACAATTCTTAATAGACATTCATGTAGGGATTTAGTGATGGAAAGTTGTATTTCTGCTTCAGATAGAATTTTTGCTTTGGATGTGACTGGAGAAGAAGATAGGATGTTACTGAAGATCAGTATGAAATAAGTAAAGCAAAGTTGTTCAATGTGACTTGTGGATTTTAATGTTGTAAAGCGTTATAAATGTAGAGTTCCCCTTTAGGTAGTACCTCAATATAGCAACGCCAAGGACGTCCAATCCTCACGTGATTTTGCACAATATTGAATTTGATCTTAACCAACATTAACTTCACTGTTTCATTTAACACCTTTGAATATTTTAATATTCATCTAAAAAAAAGCCTTAATATTTAATATTCCTCCTAAATAGTGCAGCGTTTTAATATTCATGGTTAATAAGGAATGAGACGATGTATGTTATAGAAATGCATTTAAATGTCTGTCTTTTTGAGGAGGTGAAAGTGCAAAGAATTTAAATCACTTTCGACCTTTCCTGGAAGACTCTGAGCTGCCGAGCTGAGGAAACTTATAAATACCTGTCCTGCTCCAAAGTCACTTTGGTAAAACTTTCAAACAGATCTGAACGAAAGTTTCAATTGTATCTCATTGGTGGGGACAATAAAATGGTTCTATAGTGAAATTCCAATTGTCTGGCAATCAATAGTCTGAAATTCCTTCTGCTCTGGTATTCACCTGAATGTCTAGGTAGCAGGAGGAAATGACTACTGGGGGGTGATGGACTGTTAGGGCATGGCCCCACGTGGCGTATTTCTTCCGCAACTGTCCGCATCAATGGCGCACAGAATCTGCTTTGCAGATTCTGTTGCGGATCTGCCCAAAATGGGCTTTAAATTGATGCGGACTGGCCGTTGCGTATTCAGGTGAAAGTACTTCCCTTCTCTCTATCAGTGCAGGATAGAGAGAAGGGACAGCCCTTTCCCTAGTGAAAGTAAACGAATTTCATACTTACCGGCCGTTGTCTTGGTGACGCGTCCCTTTTTTGGCATCCAGCCCGACCTCCCTGGATGACGCGGCAGTCCATGTGACCGCTGCAGCCTGTGATTGGCCTGTGATTGGCTGCAGCCTGTGATTGGCCTGTGATTGGCTGCAGCCTGTGATTGGCCTGTGATTGGCTGCAGCCTGTGATTGGCCTGTGATTGGCTGCAGCCTGTGATTGGCCTGTGATTGGCCTGTGATTGGCCTGTGATTGGCTGCAGCCTGTGATTGGCCTGTGATTGGCTGCAGCCGTCACTTAGACTGAAACATCATCCTGGGAAGCCGGACTGGAGACAGAAGCAGGGAGTTCTCGGTAAGTAGGAACTTCTATTTTTTTTTACAGGTTGATGTATATTGGGATCGGTAGTCACTGTCCCGGGTGCAGAAACAGTTACTGCCGATCGCTTAACTCTTTCAGCACCCTGGACAGTGACTATTTACTGACGTCGCCTAGCAACGCTCCCGTCATTACGGGAGCCCCATTGACTTCCTCAGTCTGGCTGTAGACCTAGAAATACATAGGTCCAGCCAGTATGAAGAAATGTCATGTTAAAAAACCAATACGCTCCGCAGCACACATAACATGTGCATGACAGCTGCGGACTTCATTGCGGAATTTAGAATCTCCATTGAAGTCAATGGAGAAATTCCGCAATGAGTCCGCAAGCAGTCCGCTACACGTCCGCAACAACCATTGTATGCTGCGGACACCAAATTCTGCACCGCAGCCTATGCTCCGCAGCGGAATTGTCCGCAATGTGTAAACAAACCCAACCACAAAGCTGTGGAAGGCAATGGAGAAACGGGTCCGCTGCGGATTTCCGCTGCGGAATGTCCGCAGCGGAATTCCAGAGCTATTCCGCTATGTCTGGCCATGCCCTTAGAGTCTTGGGTTTATATCCTTCATGATCCAAATTGGTTATTTTTAATTATTGGATAGTCAAGAATAACCAATAGCTCAAAATTACCACTGGAATCTAAAAAATATACTGTAAAATTACTTTATAGTTATAGTTTTTTCCTTGCGTTCTAGCAGCATATAGTTCTCCTGTTTCCCTGTCTGCAGTATCTCTGTCCACCCAAAAAAAACCATGTCTAATGTGAAATATTTTATAGAAGACGGGAGAGGATCGGAGGGGGATGCAGCTGCAGCTTCTCTATGTTTCTGTGAAACTGTGCTGTGAGAGGGGAGGAGGGAGCAGAAGTGGGGAGACATCCGATTGGTTCAGGTCACTCAATGTATACAGCTTCATTGGGTGTGTGGATGGTAAGAAACAAAATCAAATTGAAGGAAAACATTGCAGCAAGTAGAGCCAGCCCACTAAGAAATCATGTACAGGAATTATACCAGGAAAAGAAAAAGTCTAAAATCTGCAGGTTAGACCCAACACTTCTGATATCTAATATACATATACAGTTGCCTATGGAGCAAATTGTTTTGTTTTTTTTGGGGTTCTTGTTGTATTATCAGAATTGAAACAAAAACTAGGAAAAAATAAAAAAGTTTATGGCTAAAGAGTCTTCAAGTGTTACATTCAAAGTCAACATGGGACCCTTCCACTGATTGTTGTGTTACACCGTTAGGCCCCCAAAACCAGCCCCTAATATGTTGTCTGCTGAATCTTGGAAAGAGGCAGAATTAGGATGGGGCTTCTAAATCACCTAGTCCCAATTTCTGTTTTCACCATATAAGAGGCCAGCGTGGCCTCCACAACAGGCAAAATACTAAAAGGTTACTGTAAAGTCCACATCACTGGTACAATTGATGTATTGCTCTATAATGGCTTCCATGTTCTCCGGCCACTTGGACATTTCCCTATAAATTATACTATGGATTTTCCTTACTTGTTCTCCATATTTCATGACATGATCTCACCATTTTTCTGACATGTCCGCCTTGTTTCATAGTGGACGGCAGCTCCGTTGATGGCGCAACACTTGATTTGTAGACTATACATTGAGTAGTTGCTATTCTCTACAGGGGTTAATGCTTTCAGGGCTACGTCGTCTTATAGTCCTGGCACAGCAACTACTGTCACAGCTGTGTTTGTATTGAAGATGAGATGTGGGTGTCTACCTTGGAGCTTCCTTCGAGATGCCTTAATTTTCATATTTTTTCTAATTAGCCAGGAGGAGAACTATCCATATGTTACCAAAGTAATAGTATCAGGTTAGTGTATGTAGAAATTACCCTAGTGACTCTAATTAGGTTCCTTAGAAATAAAACAAAGCAATATCTTCATAAAGTTTGCCATAGAAGATGACCTTCTGTAATATGATGTGTTAGATACACCTTCCAAATACTCCAGAGGGAAGACGAAGATAAATGAATGCTATGGGAACAGCTAAGACAATGTGGTGGCCTCCTTTTACATCAGCAAACAGGTTTTTTTTAGTTTATATTAAGATCATTTCTTTCCTTATATTCACTGGTCAATCTGAGTGGTGTGGCCAATGGACAGTGTCCTAGGGACCCCAGCAGTAGGAGCCCCATATGGAGCTAATCACTTCAGACATGCCATGACCTACAGGATAAAGAGGCTGAGGGTTGTCCCCATGCAGGACCCTGAGAGTGAGACTACTCTGTTGACTACTTTTGACAGTAAAACCATGTTGATTGCTTAGTAAGAAGTGACATCACAGTATGGGCGATGTGATGTCATTAGTTCTAGCTGTCTCCAGAACGAACACAATGCATGTTGGGAAGCCTAAGGATAGGTTTACACTCATGGGAAACATTATTGATTATATAATCCTCTTCAAAAGATCTACAATAGTGTTAACTAAATGAGGACTATGTCTTCTGTAATCCTATCTACTTTTGAGGTCCTCTGAAATCTAAAGCTTTTTTTCAGGAGGACCTCACCATCCTAGAGCTTTGGTATTGTTGTGTGTTATGTAAATTAGACTATTACTTTGAAGACTTTATTTATTCCAATTAGCACAAGTCTTACAAAATTTGGATAAACATAAAGGGTTCCCATTTTTCAGACAATAATGGTGTAAATTTCAGACGGGCTCCATAAAAGGTTTAATGAGTAACTATGAGACCCCATAGCAAAACTTGGACGTCCACCTCAATCATAACCACCATCCTTTCCATGATTTCTCCATAATCTGAATTTCTACCATCATCCTCAATGATCACAAACCACACCAATGAGTGAAGATGGGTCAGCTTAGCTTCTATGCCTTCTACCCTGGTAGTTACATATATGGATACCATGAGTTACCATTGAAATTGCTATGGGGTTTGCTCCTTATATTTCTGGTTGAACCCCTAGACATTCAAGAACCTGGATCCCTTGACGTCTCCACTCTGAGAAGCTTCAAGAGGAACAATGGACCTCTCTCAGTTGAAAGCAAAGTTTAGGAATACTCTCCCCTCAACTCTAGTTCAGATGTAGTCAGGGACTCACCAGAGCCTGATCTATGACATGTGATCGTGGAGGATAGAACTTCTGCAAAAAGGTAGTTGAGAGCAAATGGATCAGACCTTGGATGAAATGTTCCATAGAAAATTGCAACACAAGAGTTTATGTTCCTGAGTCCTTCATAGCCCTAGGGACATAAATACATCCCTTACATCTATCAAGGATTGCAATTTTCCTGGTCCTAAAAAGCCAATCGTAACTCATGCAAGGAAATGGACACATCATGTCCTGGATGGACGTGGTAATTACAGTGCATTGTTACTTAATAGATGGAAGTAGCTACTTTGTTAACATTAATGAGCAGCTACAGCTTAAAGCGATGTCCTAATGCTCTCTGTATTGACTTCTATGAGATCAAAGATTATTAATAACGTCTTATATGCTATAGATTGTAACAGCAACATTGCCTCATGCAGTGAAAGGACACTAAATCTATTCCAAGGGGATATTACATGTTATAGGAAATATATGGTTAAGTCCTTCCATTGATCTGCTAAAATGCTTTAAAACGCACCAGTTATAGTGATTTCACATTAGGAATTTGTTTTCACAGATTGTTACCCACATGATTACGCCAAGAAGAATACATAATATCTATATATTTACAATATTTTATGTCTACGTATTTTAATACTTGAGTTTTAATTCTTGAGTATACTATAATACTGCTCCTATGTATAAGAATATAACTACAATAATACTGCCCCCTATATACAAGAATATAACTACTATAATACTGCTCCTATATACAAGAATATAACTACTATAATACTGCTCCTATATACAAGAATATAACTACTATAATACTGCCCCTATATACAAGAATATAATTACTATAATACTGCCCCTATATACAAGCATATAACTACTATAATACTGCTCCTATATACAAGAATATAACTGCTATAATACTGCTCTTATATACAAGAATATAACTACTATAATACTGCTCCTATATACAAGAATATAACTACTATAATACTGCCCCTATATACAAGAATATAATTACTATAATACTGCCCCTATATACAAGCATATAACTACTATAATACTGCCCCTATATAAAAGAATATAACTACTATAATTCTGCCTCCTATATACAATAATATAACTACTATAATACTGCTCCCTATATACAATAATTTACCTCCTATAATACTGCCCCCTATCTACAAGAATATAACTACTATAATACTGCCCCCTATCTACAAGAATATAACTACTATAATACTGCCTCCTATATACAAGAATATAACTACTATAATACTGCCCCCTATATACAAGAATATAACTACTATAATACTGCTCCTATATACAAGAATATAACTACTATAATACTGCCCCCTATATACAAGAATATAACTACTATAATACTTCCCCTATATACAAGAATATAACTACTAGAATACTGCTCCTATATGCAAGAACATAACTACTATAATACTGCCCCCTATATACAAGAATATAACTACTATAATACTGCTCTCTATATACAAGAATATAACTAATATAATACTGCCTCCTATATACAAGAATATAACTACTATAATACTGCCCCCTATATACAAGAATATAACTACTCTAATACTGCCCCTATATACAAGAATATAACTACTATAATACAGCTCCTATATACAAGAATATAACTAATATAATACTGCCTCCTATATACAAGAATATAACTACTATAATACTGCCCCCTATATACAAGAATATAACTACTATAATACTGCCCCTATATACAAGAATATAACTACTATAATACAGCTCCTATATACAAGAATATAACTACTATAATACTGCCCCCTATATACAAGAATATAAATACTATAATACTGCCCCCTATATACAAGAATATAACTACTATAATACTGCTCCTATATACAAGAATATAACTACTATAATACTGCTCCTATATACAAGAATATAACTACTACAATACTGCTCCTATATACAAGAATATAACTACTATAATACTGCCCCCTATATACAAGAATATAACTACTATAATACTGCCCCCTATATATACAAGAATATAACTACAATAATACTGCTCCTATATACAAGAATATAACTACTATAATACTGCTCCTATATACAAGAATATAACTACTATAATACTGCTCCTATATACAAGAATATAACTACTATAATACTGCCCCCTATATACAAGAATATAACTACTATAATACTGCCCCTATATACAAGAATATAACTACTATAATACTGCCCCTATATACAAGAATATAACTACTATAATACTGCCCCTATATACAGGAATATAACTACTATAATACTGCTTCCTATATACAAGAATATAACTACTATAATACTGCCCTTATATACAAGAATATAACTACTATAATACTGCCCCCTATATACAAGAATATAACTACTATAATAATGCTCCCTATATACAAGAATATAACTACTATAATACTGCCCCTATATACAAGAATATATCTACTATAATACTGCCCCCTATGTACAAGAATGTAACTACTATAATACTGCTCCTATATACAAGAATATAACTACTATAATACTGCTCCTATATACAAGAATATAACTACTATAATACTTCCCCTATATACAAGAATATAACTACTATAATACTGCTCCTATATGCAAGAATATAACTACTATAATACTGCTCCTATATACAAGAATATAACTACTATAATACTGCTCCTATATACAAGAATATAACTACTATAATACTGCCCCTATATTCAAGAATATAACTATTATAATACTGCCCCCTATATACAAGAATATAACTATTATAATACTGCTCCTATATACAAGAATATAACTACTATAATACTGCTCCTATATACAAGAATATAACTACTATAATACTGCCCCTATATACAAGATTATAACTACTATAATACCTCCCCTATATACAAGAATATAACTACTATAATACTGCCCCCTATATACAAGAATATAACTACTATAATACTGCTCCTATATACAAGAATATAACTACTATAATACTGCTCCTATATAGAAGAATATAACTACTATAAGGCTGGGTTCACACATGGCGGAATTTCACTTGAATTCCGCTGTGGACACTCCGCAGCGTTAATCCGCAGCGGAGCCGTTTCTCCATTGATTTCCACTTCTTTTTAGTAGGGTTCGTTTAGACGATGCATAAAATTCCGCTGCGGAGCATAGGCTGCGGAGCGGAATTTGGTGTCTGCAGCATGCTCTGTCTGTGGCGGACTGGTTGCGGACTCATGGCGGAATTTCTCCATTGACTTCAATGGAGATTCTAAATTCCGCAATGAAGTCCGCAGCTGTCATTCATATGTTATGTGTGCTGCGGATGCGTCTTGCTTTTTGGACATGACATTTCTTCATTCTGGCTGGACCTATGTATTTCTAGGTCTACAGCCAGACTGAGGAAGTAAATGGGGTTCCCGGAATTACGTGAGCGTTGCTAGGAGACGTCAGTAAATAGTCACTGTCCAGGGTGCTGAAAGAGTTAAGCGATCGGCAGTAACTGTTTCTGCACCCTGGACAGTGACTACCGATCCCAATATACAGCAAGCTGTAAAAAAATAGAAGTTCATACTTACCGAGAACTCCCTGCTTCTGTCTCCAGTCCGGCTTCCCAGGATGACGTTTCAGTCTAAGTGACGGCTGCAGCCAATCACAGGCTGCAGCGGTCACATGGACTGCCGCGTCATCCAGGGAGGTCGGGCTGGATGCCGAAAGAGGGACGCGTCACCAAGACAACGGCCGGTAAGTATGACATTCGTTTACTTTCACTAGGGAAAGTGCTGTCCCTTCTCTCTATCCTTCACTGGTAGAGAGAAGGGAAGCACTTTTCCCGCAGTCCGCAGCAGCTAGTCCGCATCAATTTACTGCACATTTTGGGCAGATCCGCCGCAGAATCTGCAACGCAGATTCTGTGCGGCATTGATGCGGACAGCTGCGGAGGAAATCCGCCACGTCTGGCCATGCCCTAATACGGCTCCTATATACAAGAATATAACTACTATAATACTGCCCCTATATACAAGAATATAACTACTATAATACTGTCCCCTGTATACAAGAATATAACTACTATAATACTGCCCCTATATACAAGAATATAACTACTATAATACTGCCTCCTATATACAAGAATATAACTACTATAATACTGCTCCTATATACAAGAATATAACTACTATAATACTGCCCCTATATACGAGAATATAACTACTATAATACTGCTCCTATATACAAGAATATTACTAATGATAATACTGCTCCTATATACAAGAATATAACTACTATAATACTACCTCCTATATACAAGAATATAACTACTATAATACTGCCCCCTATATACAAGAATATAACTACTATAATACTGCCCCTATATACAAGAATATAACTACTATAATACTGTCCCTATATACAAGTATATAACTACTATAATACTGCTCCTATATACAAGAATATAACTACTATAATACTGCCACTATATACAAGAATATAACTACTATAATACGGCTCCTATATACAAGAATATAACTACTATAATACTGCCCCCTATATACAAGAATATAACTACTATAATACTGCACCTATATGCAAGAATGTAACTACTATAATACTGCCCCTATATACAAGAATATAACTACTATAATACTGCCCTCTATATACAAGAATATATCTACTATAATACTGTTCCCTATATACAAGAATATAACTACTATAATACTGCCCCTATATACAAGAATATAATTACTATAATACTGCCCCCTATATACAAGAATATAACTACTATAATGCTGCCCCCCATGTATGAGAATATAACTACTATAATACTGCTCCTATATACAAGAATATAACTACTATAATACTGCTCCTATATACAAGAATATAACTACTATAATACTGCCCCCTATATACAAGAATATAACTACTATAATACTGCCCCTTATATACAAGAATATAACTACTATAATACTGCCCCCTATATACAAGAATATAACTACTATAATACTGCCCCCTATATACAAGAATATAACTACTATAATACTGCTCCTATATACAAGAATATAACTACTATAATACTGCCCCCTATATACAAGAATATAACTACTATAATACTGCTCCTATATACAAGAATATAACTACTATAATACTGCTCCCTATATACAAGACTATAACTACTATAATACTGCTCCCTATATACAAGAATATAACTACTATAATACTGCTCCTATATACAAGAATATAACTACTATAATACTGCTCCTATATACAAGACTATAACTACTATAATACTGTCCTCTATATACAAGAATATAACTACTATAATACTGCCCCTATATACAAGAATATAACTACTATAATACTGCCCCTATATACAAGAATATAACTACTATAATACTGCCCCCTATGTACAAGAATATAACTACTATAATACTGCCCCCTATGTACAAGAATATAACTACTATAATACTGCTACTATATACAAGAATATAACTACTATAATACTGCTCCTATATACAAGAATATAACTACTATAATACTGCCCATATATACAAGAATATAACTACTATAATACTGGCCCTATATACAAGAATATAACTACTATAATACTGCCCCCTATATACAAGACTATAACTACTATAATACTGCTCCTATATACAAGAATAGAACTCCTATAATACTGCTCCTATATACAAGAATAGAACTCCTATAATACTGCTCCTATATACAAGAATATAACTACTATAATACTGCCCCCTATATACAAGAATATAACTATTATAATACTATCCCTATATGCAAGAATATAACTACTATAATACTGCCTCCTATATACAAGAATATAATTACTATAATACTGCTCCTATATACAAGAATATAACTACTATAACACTGCTCCTATATACAAGAATATAAACTACTATAATACATAGGGGGCATAGTTATACATTTAAATATGGAATTTGAGTGGTAATGGAGCTTTGCTCTTTTATTGGAGCTGTTCAGAATGTGAGTCATTTAAGTCTTTTTTAGACAGCAGGAAGGTTTTACAATGATATTTATACACTTTCGATTACTGATGTTCTCTTGTGCATTTCTGATAAATGTCACATCTTATATGAAATATATTCAGTCACTGCCTCTATAAACTCTTTCGGATGCCAGTTCTCTATAATCGGCCCTGGAGGATGTGAGGGCGCAGTGTATCATCATGGTATGTATAATGATAGGTAGTTCGCCTTTTCTGCTCTCATTATATTCTCCTACAAGCCTTAGGCTGTTCTTTGTAAGGTTGGGTTTAGCTGGTGACACGCACCAGAAGCTATGCATGTCAGCAGCAAGGTCAACTATTGCACTAACGGTTTGGGATCCTTACTCTTTGTACCCTTTAGTTTTTCTTCAGCGCACTGAATATATTAGATCAATGAAGAACACTGTTTTATCTGCTCGAATATATCTCTATCATCTCTTCGAAGAGCGTTTCGGTGGACCACTATTGTCTTATTGTATAGTATATGACTAGAGTTAAAGGTTTTTCCTCATGAAAACAACCCCTGTCTATATTCTCAATTAGAACATATGGACGTCATGGAGGGGAGACACCCACCTCTATTAGTCACAGCAGAGACAATCTGAGAAAGAGCCCTTTGTGGCCAATACACTAGATGGATTTAGACAATTGCTTTTACTATAGTTGTTTGCCATAGTTAATTGGATCATCAGTATGAACACTTTGTTATCAGTCACATCTGGCTTCGTTACTTGATGGGAATTTTTTTTTATATTTCTTTGAGTTGGTTGGATATTGCTGCCATTTCCATTAGCAATTAAAAAAAAAAAAAAGTCTTAAAATGCTTGTTCGGCAGATACATATTTGAAAACATTGTGCAACTTTTTGTTGATCCACGGGCTGCAACGAATGATGGTGATCATATGTACAAAGCCATAGCAGAAACTATTCCTACCGTTCAGTTCTACTTTTAGCTGCCCTTAAATATTCATGAACAAGTCTTAGCATTTTTGGAGAATCATCATGGCCTAAGGTTTGTAAGGTTTAGGAAACCCATTTTCAAATTGCCCATTAGGGAATAGATGGTGTTTCTCCATTCAGGACCCCTATCTATTAGCTGGAGGAAAGAGCTGCTAGTAGAAAGAGCATGTCCCACTCTGGAGGACCCTCATGTTGTGCATTGCGTGGAAAGCCTATTCATTTCCAAGGGTATCGTGTAATGCTTCAATTCACCTGTGGTGGCGCTGCAGGGGAATTTGACACTTGCTGCAAGGTTCCCCTGTAGGTTACAGCTAATCACTGGGGATCACAGCAGAGGGACAACCAGTGATTATTTTACACATGGGAGTCTAGTCCAGCACAAAGGGATTGTAGAAAGTGGACATCCCCTTAAATAGTTTCCTCTTATTTTTATAAATAAGATTTGGGAATTTTTTTTCGGATTTTTTTATTCAGTACCATTTCGTTATTTATAGTTCTCACATTTTTCTATCTTCTGACATACTAAGAGTGAGAGGAACATTTCCTCTCACAGTTCTCGAGTTTCTTCTCGCATTGTATTCTCGCCCAATGCAGCTGCTGGTGAGATGCATTGTGGTGGCAGAGGTGGGAAGGTAATAGCATGTAGGGTATTAACACCTTCCACCTTATAAATATTTTACACTCTTTCCGAAAAGTCTAGAAAGTTCAGCACAAGCCTGAAATCAGTGCAGACCCAGCACAACCTCATCCTTAAAGGCAACAGAAATTTCTGCATCTAAATTTTGTATAAAGTCGTAACAGACAGAAGTAGAATGGAAATCGTTATAGTCATTCAGCATGTAGATTAGATTTATTTTATTTTTTATTAAATGTGTTGTGGTCTGGTTGGGGGTGTATAGAGTAAATTAAAACTAGGATCAATGAATGGCCCTATTACAGGGGTGCCAACAAAAACCCGTACACATCCCCCAGGCACTACTCCAGCCAGCACTTTGCTAAGTTACTATTATGCCACACTTGCAGTGTCGATCATGAAATCAGTAAATTTTAATAGAAAGTTGTTAAGGTCATTCACATTAATGTAGTCCAGTTACCTCTAATGACCATGCTGTATATCATATATACACAGATAGAAGGGGCGGCAGCTCACGAATGTCCAGAGGTTCACATCAAATAGATCTTTATGACATAGTATCTTCAGATGGTGATTGGTTTAAAATTAAACCAAATGGATCGTAAACCAATAAGATTGTAAAATAAATGGAACGCGTGTTCATTTTGTACTCGAGCATGATCATGTGAAAAGGGTACCCAGGTCATTCTCACATTGTTGGATACCTCTCTTATAACATCAAGCCATTCTCATACTGTTGGATAGCCCTCAGAAATCAGATCTTTCTCACACCGTTCGATAACTGTCAAACAATGTCAGGTCATTCTCACACCTTTATATAACATCAGGTCAGTTTTACACTGTTCGAGACTTCTCATATAACGTCAGGTCATTCTCACACTGTTATATTTTTCTCATGGAACATCAGGTCATTATTACACTGTTATATTTCTCTCAAAAGACATCTGGTTACTCTTCCACTGTTGAATAACTGTCAGATAACATCAGGTCATTCTCACTCTATTAGATACCACTCATAGAACATCAGGTCATTCTTACACTGTTAGATACAGTAACTTTCATTTAAAATCAGTTAATTCTCCCACCTCTCATATAACATCAGGCCATTTCACACTATTATATCCCTCTCATGTAACATCAGGTCATCCTCACACCTTTATATAACATCAGGTCAGTTTTACACTGTTAGATTTCTCTCATAGAACATCAGGTCATTCTTACACTGCTATAGATCTCTCAAAAAAAATCAGGTCATTCTCACATTATTAAACTTCTCTCATATAACATCATGTTTCTCTTCCACTGTTGAATAACTGTCAGATAACATCAGGTCATTCTCACTCTGTTAGATACCTCTCATAGAACATCAGGTCACTCTCATATACCATCATGTTTGTCTTCCACTGTTGAATAACTCTCAGATAACATCAGGTCATACTCACTCTGTTAGATACCTCTCATAGAACATCAGGTCTTTCGTACACTGTTAGATACAGTACCTTTCATATAACATCAGTTCATTCTCCCACCTCTCATTTAACATCAGGCCATTTCACACTATTATATCCCTCTCATGTAACATCAGGTCATTCTCATACCATTATATACCTGCCATATAACATCAGGTCATTCTCATATTGTTAAATATTTCTCATATAACATCAAGTTACTCTTTTACTTTTGGATAACACTCAGATAATATCAGGTCATTCTCGCACAGTTACACAACTGTCAGATAACATCATGGTCATTCTCACACGGTTAGCTACCTCTCATATAACTACAGGTCATTCTCACGCTATCTGATAATTCCAAGATAACATCAGGTCACTAGCTTACTTTTTTGAGGGAACAGACTAAGAATGACTTAGAATACCCCAGGCCATTCTCATGGTCAGTCAGTGCATGCCCACAAACATTCTTACACTGTAGCAGCATAAAAAATGAAACCAGGCATGTTTAACATAGTCAGTCCATGTATATGAATTTCTCTCTGAAACCCTATCAGTGCTTTTGGGGAAAAAAAAACGAAGGGTCATGTAATATTCCAAGGCTCTACAGACCTTGGCGACAAGGAGATAATTCTACCCATATGCCAGCTAAAAGTAAAGCCAATGTAGAAGGAGCAGATACTGAAGAACATTATCTAACCCTGTAGCTGTGCATATTTTAGAAGATGCACGGAGCGATATAGACAGATGTTGGTTACAGTTTAAGTAGAATGAGCCCCCATAACAGATCTTTATGGATAGAACGGAATGAAAGTCACATAGACTCCCCGGCTCTGGGAATCTCTGCTGATGAAAGTCACTTTGTGAAAGAAAGACTTTTCGGTTGCATAATTTCCAGGTCACATCTGCTCCTATACAATCTGTGGTGGAGCATTAATAGCACTCTCCTCTGGAGAGATCTGCCGAGCTTCTTTCTATTTGGATGCTTTTCTCAATGACCCTGTAGCTACAACTATATTGTGTCCATACGATTTATGTATGGATGTTACATGGATGGAAACGTCATTGGTCATTAGGTAATGATCTACTATCATCCAGTGACCTTCCATTAGTACTAAGATGTACAACATGTAGTCATTGTGAGCGGGTACATACTGGAGAACATTCTAAGAAGGTCCAACGTTATATTGGCCAATAATAAAAGGCATATTTTATCCATTTGTATTTGTTCCTCGGCGTACACACTAATGCACACTTACAACATGGAGTCGTAATATGGCACCCAGAGAAATGTATGGCTCCATACCGTACCTCTAATGCCTCCGATTTTACATGTAGTTGTTGGAAGATTTTTTTTTCTCATGGATTCATATGGACTATTCCATTGCATGCCATAATACAGAGATATCCTACCATAGAAGCACACAAATACATATGGACTGTGGAGACTCCGAGTGCCGCAATATGGGCCACATTTATTTGTGTGCAGGAGGCCTAATGCTGTAAATCAGTCCTATTCAATAAAAAAAAATGAGGAGACATTTTCCTAACGTCCATTCTTCCATTAACTTTCATTTAAATTTTTTTTGTTCTTGTATAAAAAAAAAAAAATGGCCCCGTTGTCAAAAGAGAAAACCAAAACGCCCAACAAGATTTGACCTCACAAGCAATCTGGCAGCCTGTAATACTATAATCTCCGGTGGACCTGTCTCCATTAAGTGTTATGTTTTCCTCCAGCTGTTACATCTATGTTCTTGTGTTGTCCATGACAGCGAAAAAACCCTTATTATATCCTCAGCATTTTCAGAATGACCTGCTATAACGCTCCGAGGGCTTCTCCAGGCTAATATCTCATACAGCTCTCAGAAGCCCACGATGTGTTGAACAGTTGGTGAAATATGTTCTAAGACATGAAACACCAATAATTAGATCATAGGGGGTTCCTATCTATCCGGTTTATTCACCACATTACACCAAGGGTACAAGGTATCTCTATGAACACTCAGTTACCACAAGTCTTTGAAGACTCTCTCTTGCACAGGGCGTCCACATACGACCACCACTAACTGTTCAAGGCTTCATGTAGTGTTTTTCAGCCTGTGGCCTCTCAACTATGTTTGAAGGATGAAAACTTCTCTTTAGGAATTCCATCTTGTAACATAAAGCATCCAAAAACGGCTAAAACCCTTGGTTGCTTAATATCTTCAGATAAGAATCACTTAAGTCTTCTAGATAAGTTTCCAATCATGGTCAAGACAGGACTGGACAAATGAGCCCGTACCTTAGACCACCAGGGATATTATAATTAACCACTTTACTGCCCTAGACCACCAGTGATGTTACCATCAACCCTACACTACCCTAGACCACCAGTGATGTTACCATCAACCCTACACTACCCTAGACCACCAGTGATGTTACCATCAACCCTACACTACCCTAGACCACCAGTGATGTTACCATCAACCCTTCACTACCCTAGACCATTAGGGAGGTCACCATCAACCCTTCACTACCCTAGACTACCAGTGATGTTACCATCAACCCTTCACTACCCTAGGCCACCAGTGATGTTACCATCAACCCTTCACTACCCTAGATTACCAGGGATGTTACCATCAACCCTTCATTACCCTAGACCACCACAGGTGTTATCATTAACCCTTTACTGCCCTAGACCACCAGGGATGTTACCATCACCCCTTTACTGCCCTAGACCACCAGGGATGTTGTCATTAACTCCTTCACTTCCCTAAACCACTAGAGATGTTACCCGTTGCTGCAGGGGAAATTAAGTCTATTTGCCCATTTTCCTGAATGGCGTATAACATATTATTTTTTGCAGCCATTATTTATTTTAAATACGAGAAGATAGATGTTGTGGGTATGTTGGTGTATGGGGCACACACGCTGTTTTTGCACATGGTCCTTCAGTTGTCTGCCCCGGCCTTGTCATAAGATTCAAGGTTGATACGTCATAATACGGGAACCCATGACCAAAATGTCATCTGATACATCCAATCAGAGTTGAAAATTAGAAATAAAAAAAACAGCCAATCCCAAAGGGTATGATACAAATATTTGCTCTTTTGGTGTCATCTACTCCTACTGGACACAATGTAAAATGTGGATTGACATTAAAATGGGTCCCAAAGGTCCAGTAGAAGATGGCCCCATTTGGAGGTGACTTTGGGGTCAACCACTTGCCACCAGGGTCTTTATCTTACGGGATGATCACAAATAACCTATTAGACCTTATTAATGATATGTTCTGTGTACAATGAGAACAACAAACATCACGATGCAATTATAGGGGATGTGCACATATTCTGTATAGATGAAGGGTGAATCCTCAGAATCATCTCCTCTAGTGGGTCCCAGTTCAGCACTGAGGACAGGTTAGCAGAATCTGGACATAAACTGCAAGTTTCCAGCAACCAGAGATCTTGAAATGGCGATGAACTGGAAACCAAAGTATGTTAGACAGTTCTAGAACACGCTGATTACGTTTTATTTATAAAGAACCCGAAAACTTTGAGGATCTGCATTCACCATTGTATAGTAGGTCTGAGGTAGGTGCACTTACTTTAAGCTTATAGGTTATAGAAATATCACAAGCACAATACAAATGATAATCCAGCGTCAAGAGGGGAAGCAACATGCGATCAGAATTAATGGTGGTGATTATACGGAACTTGTGATCTTTGTAGTTCCCCCTGTTTGGCTTCCAGTACACAAGTCATCCCAGCAGCCGGGAGATGAGCAAGGAGCCGCCACCACCGCTGTTCCTGACTTACAGTTAAATGACCCACTTCTTGCAGACTCGGAGAAAAAAGGGCCTGCGTTTAGTCCTTTGGAAACTGCCTTTAATAAGACCATTCGTTTCCCCTGTCGCATGGGTCCTACTAAACCATTGCTCATGTTCTATGTCTCTCAACAGAATTCCCTGCAGCCAGCCATTAGTGCGGGAGGTATAGGGGGATAATGGAGCCGTCTGGCTCAGTAAATATTACCCAGCTCCTCGGAGGAAGCAGGGTCCATTATTTAGGTTCTGAAGTCCAGGAGGAGTTTATATTATTGCATTGGAGGAGGGGGGTGGAGGACGTGTTGGCTGGTGGCCGGTGACTGCTGTTTCTTGTTTAATTCTCTTCGGTTCTCACAGGGAAAATTGAGGCAACATCTCATGACCCTGATGTCAGCAAGTGCATTGCAGAACAAATAACCTGAATTATACATCAAGCAGACAGGTATGGTATAGGGAACTAAGGACTGTTTAATACTGCACCTGGTACCTATACAAAATGCAGGCACGGGGGTGACCCTTGAGTAGAGTCCGATCACTTTGTTCTTCAGTAAGCTAATTGGCTGCTGTTTGCCGACTGTGAATATTATACAACAGATTAAAGGGGTTAAAAAAGTGACAATGGCCCGAATCAAGCTATGCTGATTGGATATATGAATATACAATGGGCGGCATCAGGAGGGGATTGCAATTTAGGAAGCCCAAAGATCAACCTTTTTCCGTGTGTCCTCACAAGTTCCCCCTCCCTGATGCCTTCAATAGATTGGATCAGTTTTTACCCCTCTAATATCTTTCAGAGATGCTGAATCATCTAAATATGTCACATCTAGTGATGTCATCACTCTGGTGACATCATTATGAGCAATCCAAGGATCCAGTGTCTGCTCCTTGGTGGCAGTGACTTCTGTAGTGACTTCTAATCAGGCACATTGGACTATATAGTAAAACAAAATATAAAATTGTATTTCTGATTTTAAAAAAAATGCTTTTTATTCTAGAAAATTAGTTAAAACAATATAAAAAATTTTTTTTCCCTGTAGGGTAATGCTATAACACATTATAGATCATATGCCATAGTGGTGGTCACCTGGATGATGCTGGTCCCACAAAGTCCAGACAAAGAGTGCACATATCTCTTTACCTTCAGACTCAGACTTAGAGGTCAGATGTTGATCAATTGTAGGGTCATAGTATCTTCTATTTGGGTTTTAAGGGGTTGTATAGGGTTAGAAAAACATGGCTATTTTCTTTAAAGAGACAGTGCCACATCTGTCCACAGCTATACCCCATTCCCAGTAATGAAACTGAGCTGCAATACCAGACACAACCCATAGACAAGGGTGGCGCTGTTTCTTAAAGAAAGCTGCCATGTTTTTCTAATCATGTACAACCCCTCCTCTGTTGCTATTATTATTGTTGTTATTATTAGGGACTCAATGGCCCTCATAGCTATTTTAGTTGCATAAGAAACAATCTCCTTCCGTGCCACCTCCCTTGTGGCTGAGGCAGCATGACACTTATGTGCATAGGACTTGGCATGGGGGAGGATAAGCTTCATGTCCTTGACAGCAAAGGGAGGAGGACCAGAGACTTACAGCCAACCTGCCAAAAAATAATCTCCAGGCCTCCTAAAGTAATCAGTCTCTGTAATAGGTTGGGACTGTCCGTGAGATGTCTCGCCTGCCGTGGGATTCCTCAAGCAGCTGGTCAAGGACAAGCAGAATCTTTCTCTTACGGAGGAGCGGCCGGGCCTGACATGAGATCAAATAAATACAGATAGAGATGAGTGATGGAAACCTTTATGATCAGGCCCCAATTGGGTGATTTTTAAAGGCTTGTCTATTTGGCTCCCAAATTAAACGATGAGGGAACGGGCCGGGCAGCTGAGCTGTCTGGGCGGGATGGATGGTAGAGGAGTCACTGATGATTGAACTCTTCCGAAATGTTGTGTTTCAGTATTTATGTTTAGTCGCCTCATGAAGGGATGAATATTTCTTATAGGGGTATTGGGACTGCTCATGCGGAAAGTAGGGCCCCGGTCAAAAGCAAAGTAGCGTCCCAGAGCTCCGCACGTTTAGACAATTTTTGTCGGAACTTCAAAATCCTTGGTAATGAAGGTTAGCGAAAGGGTTATTTATAAATTCTCTTGGGGTCTAAGGCAGTGAAGGTGTAAGGCTGTATTCACATGACAGGGTCCGGATGACAGCTGAAAAAATAACCTGTTTTGGCTCGTTTATGTCAGCCGTTTTGCATCCGTTCCATTTCTGTTCCGGGCCATGTTTTCGGCCGATTGTGACCCGTTATGCATCCGTTTTTCACTGTCCGTTTCATAAACTCCTCATTTCACATCACCTAGTGGTCTAGGGCAGTAAACATGTCAATAGTAATTTCAGGTAGTCCCTTCTTCAGGAACCCCCCCCCCCCCCCTAGGACATAGGAGCCCCGGAAAATTGCCCTATTTGCCACCCGCAAAACTGCCCCTGATGCAGGGAAATGAACGAAGACACAAACTAGGAAAAAGAAAACCAGGGGGCAGAGTGCCAGAGGTGAAAATGAAAATGGTGCCCACCTCCCCAAATTGGAGATGGTAAAGATCATCTGGAGCAAGTTGCACCCACATTTTATATGTAAGCCCCAGAAGATTCTCATTGTAAATCACTCATTCCTGGTTAAATCCTCCGGTTATGAGTATTCTAGTGCCTAATCCCATATTTAGAATAATTAAAGTCCCTATTGCACCAACCCCATAGATGTTCCCACAGTGCTACACTAGTACTAGTGCCCATAATGTAATGCTGGCCACATAATGGAACCCATTGCAAAAGCCTCCTAATACTTTCCTTACTATTAAATCCCAGCACGCTGAAGTGTTCCTCGCCCCCATGCTGCTCCCCTGCAGGCGGAAAGTTACATGTACGTAGCCTATCAGACTGAGTGTGACTTGATCTTCCCATCATTATAACAATCAGAAGAAGGACGTCTGTAAGGCAGGAGATCACAACTACCAATTACGTTTTTGGGGTGCCAAAATATCCACCAAATTATTCCCCACTTTCCGTAAGGGTAAAGCACTGTCACAGTTACTCACCTGGACAATGTATCCCTGGAGAAAATTAAAGTTATTACACTACAGATGCTACATATACATATTGTTATTAGTTTACACACCTTCGCAGATTCCAAGGTCATAGCTAGGGAAGGGATTGGTGGGGCTGGCTGTGGAGGAAGCACCAACTGGCCGTTTTTTTTTTAGAAGTAGCACCACACCTGTCCATGGGTTGTGTGTGGCACTACAGCTAAGCTCCATTGAAGTGAATGTGGCTGAGCTGCAATACCAGACACAACCTGTGGACAGATGAGGCGCTGTTTTTGGAAGACATCCGCCATGTTTTGCTAATCCCGTACAACCTGTATCTACAGTTACCTGGGGTTTGGTTTCTAAATATGTCCCCTGAGCATTGGTAAGGTCATTTTTAGTAGAAGCGCTGATTCTTACATAGATATAAAATGATAATTAAATGCAGAATCAGATATTCTGTGAAAAATGGATATTACAAGCAAATGGAAAGCATCAACTCCACATGTAGATATTTTAAAAAGGGAAATTATCACATCATTATAAGTTTTACTAATTATCCTTCAATAACGCGGTCTATGTGGGCCCGACATGCTAATTATGCTAATGGATTTTCAATTGATAAAAGATTACGGTGGTAAATTCACACTTTATACTATAGGAGGAAAAAATCCTTCATTGAAAAAACATTGACATTACTTAGAAAATACTTAAAAGAAAAGTTCATCAACTTCAAGTCACTTCTCCTTTCAATGAACGTCCTCCACAACCATCACGACTATTTTCAGGCCATGCCTCAGCACAAGTTACATTGTAATGCCAGTCATCATGACTGCTGGGTCCTAGATATGGGATGTTGGATTATGAACTCTTTACATGAAGCACAAGTCTCTTAACCCCTCACCTTGATGGCATTGTTAGGAAACGTCCGTCCCTTTAAGATTACCATGACTACTAGTCTGGCTTCTGGGCGGTTCTGGTTTTAGTTGTTGAGCCTATCCCATTTCTCTTTCTTTCTTGAACTCTGATCAACAAGATCTAAGGCTACTCTATGGTTTTCTCCAGAGCCCACCGCAAGGCAGGTTGGACTTTTTCAGCAGAGGACCCAGGTTGTTTTAACAGAGTTCAGTGTTGGATAAGAGGTGAAATGCAGGCGATACCGGAGCAGGTAACAAGACAGCCAGAGGGTAAACAGAAAGTCCAAATCCCAAAGTTAGTGGATATCAGTGATTGCAAGTGTCAATACCAGCCGGGAGCAGAAAGTCAAAATCATTAAGCAAAGGGCAATCCAGAGACAAGCCGAGGTCCAGTTTCAAAAAGTGCAAATAGTCAAAGGTACAGGGTATAGTCAGTAGCTTGATCAAACACATGTAGACAAGGAAAATCACAAGCAAAAAACCAAACAAGATTTAAGTACTTCACCCTTCAATCTGATAGGAAGAAAGATAGAGAAGTGGAATAGGCTCAACAACTAAAACCAGAACCGCCCAGAAGCTAGACTAGTAGTCACGGTAATCTTAAAGGGACGGACATTTCCTAACAGGCATATATATTCCAAGATTTTTCTAGCCTCGCGTTATAAGAGAGACTTTCCTTTCCTTCCCATTTATTAATCCAGTCGACCTTTTTGGAACCCTCTCCAGCTCTTCTATATACAATATGGAACCCAAAACTGAACCCCATAATCAAGATGAGGTCTTATAAGGAATTGATAGACGGGCAACATGAAATTTGGATCTCAGCTTTTAATCTCTCTTTTTATGCACCTCAAAATCTTTTTTTGCTTTTGCAGCTGCTGCTTGACATTGAGTTCCGCTGCTTAGTTTACAAGTAATCAGTATACCCAAGTTGTTCCCTAGATCTGTTAATGCCGGATGTATTCCACGAGACTATTACTGTGGCCTAGGGGTATTACTTGACACTTATGGACATTAAATTTAATCCGCCATGTACTTTTTCTGGCTACTGTATATTATATATTCATAACTTTATAGTGGGTGCTTAGTATGGCGAGCATTCTTGGACAGCAGATAGTGGACTAGGGCTCTGTTCCCATTATGTTTAAACCTTCTATTGGTAGTATACATTGGACCAATACCTCCGATGGGAGGCTGTAATATACAGTATGCCACCATATAGGCATACAGTGGCATAAGTCATCAATAGGCTTCCATGTTAAAAACCTTTTACCGCACGGTATATGTTATTTTGTGGGATGGCTATGCTTTCTATGCAATTGAACCAAATGTATACTGGGGTATCTCAGCCCAATGGATGCCAAAAACTGAAGCTTTTGTCATCCATCAAGTAACTGGAGCCCTATAGATATGTTTAGTATAAGTTTCAGGAGCTGTCCTGGAGCATACGCTGAACTTAGGGCTCAATTGTAATGGAAACAAAGTCTTATGTGCAGAGCTACTGTCTGAATGGTGTCTGATTTTGTGTCGTGGGTCTTCTCTTTTGCCCAGTCCAATATTCTTGAGTGGAGATTGTCCCAATCTGGAAAATTCCCCCATTTAAGACAATGGATGCTAAAATATGACTCTGTATTTAAGTCCACAATGTGTTATATGGATGAAATATGCTGTTAAAGAGGCTCTGTCACCAAATTTTGCAACCCCTATCTGCTATTGCAGCAGATCGGCGCTGCAATGTAGATTACAGTAACGTTTTTATTTTTAAAAAACGAGCATTTTTGGCCAAGTTATGACCATTTTTGTAGTTATGCAAATGAGGCTTGCAAAAGTCCAAGTGGGCGTGTTTAAAAGTAAAAGTCCAAGTGGGCGTGTATTATGTGCGTACATCGGGGCGTGTTTACTACTTTTACTAGCTGGGCGCTCTGATGAGAAGTATCATCCACTTCTCTTCACAACGCCCAGCTTCTGCAGATCGCGCTGTGACGTCACTCACAGGTCCTGCATCGTGTCAGACGAGCGAGGACACATCGGCACCAGAGGCTACAGTTGATTCTGCAGCAGCATCGGCGTTTGCAGGTAAGTCGATGTAGCTACTTACCTGCAAATGCTGCTGCAGAATCAACTGTAGCCTCTGGTGCCGACACGATGCAGGACCTGTGAGTGACGTCACAGATCTGCACTGCCAGAAGCTGGGTGTTGTGAAGAGAAGTGGATGATACTTCTCATCAGAACGCCCAGCTAGTAAAAGTAGTAAACACGCCCCGATGTACGCACATAATACACGCCCACTTGGACTTTTACTTTTAAACACACCCACTTGGACTTTTGCAAGCCTCATTTGCATAAATACGAAAATGGTCATAACTTGGCCAAAAATGCTCGTTTTTTAAAAATAAAAACGTTACTCTTATCTACATTGCAGCGCCGATCTGCTGCAATAGCAGATAGGGGTTGCAAAATCTGGTGACAGAGCCTCTTTAAGTGAATCAGTGAAGTATGTGAACCCACAAACATTTTTAACCGATCCAATGACCCCAAAAATAACATACAAAGCTTTGTGCAACTTTGTTTCCAAAGTCTTGTTTCAAATTCTACCATTTTGTGTCTACAGCTCCTATGCACATCTATGTGTCTCCATAATGACAGACTACATGCAAAGCCTGTGTGTAGTCTGATTCTGCAGCCAAGTGCAACTCCACTCCCTCTCCCCCCTCTTATTGCTAACCTACAGACAGTAGAAGAGGGAGAAGCTGGTCAAGAGTAATACATGACTGCAGAACCAGACTACACAGGCTTTGTAAGTAGTCTGTAACCATGGCTACACATCGGACTGCATGGGAGCTGCATAAAAAAAATAATAGGATTTCTTATATATTTTATTTTAGATGCATTGGAGTAATTATAAGACAAAATTTATTGCAAAGCTGGACATATCCTTTAAGCAATTTCCAATTATCATCTATCTGTCCATCTTCATATCGTTAAGGGCTTGTGTTGACTCAAAACGCGTTAGTGTTCACTTCCTGATGAATTTATAATGTATAGATTTTGCTGGACTGGTCTACTCAAATGGATTTCACCACAAAGGGATGCAATGTTGAGCAATATCATTACAAAGAAGTTCCCTTGTATCCCACTCTTTCTGGAGATCCATCGTAATTGGTTGAATTTGTTTCTTTACGTCTTCACTGTTTCTTGTATGTTGTGGAGCAGGTCATCAACCTACGCAGTCCAGTAGGATACATACTAGAATAGTCATAGCTATTGTGGTGCTGGTCGTATTACCATAATGCATTGCATCATCAAAATCTTTCCATTTTCCAGCTAAGAAAAGAGAACCTATGGAGGATTACGATGTTGACCTCCTATCCTCATGTACAACAAAGACATAGTAGAATAGTTACAATGTTCTTAATTGTCTCGCTATATCATAGGCTCCTCATAAAACGTAATGTCTATATATAATAAGCTTCTTCTGTCAGATCCCAAACAACAAGGTAAAATACATTGGTGGCACTTTGTTCTTAGACTCGTGAAGTGCAGACTCCAAGGCCAACATCTTACAAGATGAACATTTTTATATTATTTTCCATCAGAAATTCTAGAAGAACCCTTAGCAACTGTGGGAGGAGAAAGTGTTTTTATATCGTATTCTCTGTACCTTTGTTCCCTCGGGCCAAGTGTGTATGAGTTACAATGAAGTTTTTGCAATCCTCTCGAGACTTTCTAATGTATTCTTCAACATTGCTTTCATCGTTCAATAACTATAAATCTCGATGTCAGAGCAGAATTGTATCACTCAGTCTACATGCATGGAGATACCAGGTGGGCCCCACGTTCCTGTGATAACATTAGAAAAACGTACAGGACACAATTGTCGATTGAACGCTTTGTCCTCATAGATGATATCCAATATGTAAGAGATGACACCACAAACCTTTAAAAATTACCATGAATAAGAACACTGCCGGTGTTCGAAACGCGTAGGCTTCGGGCAACAGCCCGTACTTCTAACCACCCTGACACTGCGTCTCCTGTAAATTTTGAAAGAATTTTCATACCAATAAAAGTGGGAACGGAGCTTCCCTTTTATCCTCAATACAGCGCTGGATCATTTCTACTCTTTCTACTATATCATTCACCGTGGGCCGTCGCGGGGATCCGAGCGAGGTTTTCCATTTGAGACGCAGGATTGGTGAGCTGGAGGTTTACTCCTTTTTGTCTTTCACCACAAACCTTTAATATGTATATGACGTGTATTAATATATAACAGGAATTTTTCTTTCGGGAGAGAATTCTTCGTAACCTGACATTCGGCAAAATGTTCCAATGTTGGATTACAGGGAATTTTCTACAGTCGAGACCCAATGCACCAACTACAAATCCTAGGATGATGCCAACCAGTTCTCCAGCATTACCTGCTCTAGGGCATCACTTGTCTTATTGCATCTCCAGACTTTTTGCGGTTGGTGGATTCAGCAATGTGGCCATGTTGGGTGTCGGACCTCAAAAACAGCCCTAGGTCAGTATTTTTTTTTATTCTCTTGTATAAGATATTTACTTAGGTTCTTCCTGCCATGATTAGGCTCATCTCTTGAGGTCCATGCTTCCCACTACTAGACTATTTTTCCATCAGTCAACTTTTGGTGGTCTCGCATATTCAATAATCTGGTCTTGGTGGTCAGACAGAATTTTGGTTTATACAGGTGTGTCCTACCTTTCGACATATCCAGAGATGTATGGAGCAAGATGTTATATAAAGGACCCATTCATATGACGATTGTGGGCTAAAGTATGTTTAGAGGATACGCCGGGAAACGCTCCTCACGTAAAACGTAGGCTGTGATGAATGCGGCATCCGTAACCCATAGTATACAATGGGATACGATAAACGAATACATCATAAAATGCTATTCAAAAGTCCCTGATGTGTATGTTAAATGTATGTCTGTGATGTATGCCCTACAGTGGCCACAAGAGGTTGTAAAACTAGCCAAAGAAGTGGACGTAGAAGAATGATAGATGCATCAGAAGACCAAAAACTAGTAGAAGATGAGATGCCCCTTTACCAGTGGTCTCCAACCTCTGGCTCTCCAGCTACTGTGATACTACAACTCCAAGCATGCTCTGACTATCACAACATTCTGGGAGTTGTAGCCCTACAGGCAAAGGTTGGAGAACATCGTCCTATACAGTGGTGATAAGATCTCATGTAAATAGTCCACAGTTTTAGAAACCTTATATAAAACTTACTACTAAAAGACTTTTGGGACTTATTTCTTACTGCGCAGCCTTGAGGAAGGAATTGGGCAAAATTACTGGAAACTTTAACTATGAAAAGTGTTTGAATAGGATTTAATTGGAGAGAAAGTAGCTGAGGTCAAGAACAAGGGGAGCATTGTCTGAACCAAACAGTGGGGAAAACCAAGAGTGGTGTAAGACGTATAATATTACTGGACACGGAAACATCTTCCAGCAGGTCTGTAATGTCCACGGTCGCAGGCCGCAGACTCCTATCGTCCTTCAGACGTCTTCTTCCCCAGAGATGCCAGCACATGCGGCCGTCCTGTCCTTCAGTGACCACTAGGGTGCGTGCTCAAGCTCATTCCCGGCCTTAATGGGCCAGAGCACACACATGTTTTAGATTGACTGATTGCTCCCAGATCACCCTGGACTATAAGAAGGGCCCTGCCCCTTCCTTCATCGCCTGAGCGTTGTTGAGTTTACCCGTGTTAGTCTTTGCAAATGGTCCCTTAGTGTTTTCCAGTTCCCAATGTTCCTGTTACCTGTATCCTATATCCCGTGCTACCTTGTTCCTGTGCCGTAGAAAGTTGGAGTCGTGTTGTGCCGTATACTACACCTGCTGTGTTACACCACGCCTGGTGTCTGCCTGCTGCCGAGGTCCCATCCGAGCCTGCCATTGCTACTGTCTGTATTACCACAGGTACCCTTACTCGGACTATTGACTTTGCCTTGGTATCCTGTTTGGCCAGCTGCTATCCCGCTACGGCGGTACGGCCCAGTAGGTCCACACACCCACCGTGACAAGGTCTAGTCGAAAAATAAAACGCACACAGCCGTATTATGGATTCAATTGTACTGAGTCGTAATACAGCACCCATCGAAAACCTGTGGGACCATACTGTACCCTCATGAGGGTTTTTTCTTATGGATTCATATGGAATTCAAGAGGAAAAATAACATTGTGCCATATTCCATCTGATGCTGTATTATGGAGGAATTCTCCCCTAGAAGCAATGCTAATGAGTCCGTACAGAGGCACCATATGGTGGTCGAAAGAGCGCCTATGGCTCTGTAATATGGAATCATAGACAGGGGCATAGCTATAGGGGGTGCAGAGGTAGAAATTGGCAGAACGACCCCTGTGTCACATAAGAAGATACCTGTATAATATTATAAACGGTGCAACGTTGGTGGGGGCCATTACAGATTTTGCATTGAGGCACCGAAGACTCTGATCGTAGGGGACACCGTATTTCTCTGTATACAGGATCCAACGCTCTGCTGTGTGCATGATGCCTTAGAAAATTGACAGAGACTGACATAAAGACATAAATAATAATATAATAAAAATATATAATATATATATAAAATATATAATATAATATAATAAAATATATAATATAATATAATAAAATATATAATATAATATAATAAAATATATAATAAAAATAAAATAAAAATAATAATATAATTAAGCCCGATACTATCTCAGTCTGCTGGGATATTCTCCCATATTATCTGGTGACAGTGAGTTAGGATCTCATAATAATTGGATAATGGGCAACTAGTCAAGGTATTTTGGCCAGAATTGTACCTAGTTAACCCTCAGCTTGTGCTGTAGCGTCCTCCTGATCACAGAGGAGATCCCTATGACGTGCTGGTTACTGCCTGTGCGCTGGATGTGACATTTATGTGAAGGATTTGTTGTATTCCAGCAATCTGCCGTCTTCTTCAGTCAGATGCTCCATTAACAGCCTCGTAAAAGTGACTGGTCTGTGATGGTCCTAGTGCATAATCGCTCCACAATCCAGTAAAATGCTGTCATTTCCCTTAGTGAAGATGTCTCTAATGTGCTGCTGAGTTCTCTCATTCAATCGTTCATAGGCGTAGCCCTAGAAAATGGATTATGGCTGATTCTACCGGGTTAACAGCTCCGCTGAGGCCGTCACTTGGGTGGTGAGATCCAGTATGAGGCTCCCCCTGACCACGGATATTGCAATGTTAGTAAATACAGACAGAGCTGTCGCTAGACTTTCCTTTACCTGCGCAAATATTTAGTGTGATTTACCAGTGATTTGATGCAGCGGCACGAGACCGCTGCTGGATCTTCTGGGACCGGAACGGCAGCCAACGGGGTATCAGCGCTAGAACGGGGCGGCCTTTCAAAGGTTGAGTATCCCTTAATTTTTTTATTTTTACCCTCCCCTGCCTCCTGCACAATTTAAAAACTTCCGGATAACCCCTGTAACTAAATTTGTCCTACTCCCCCATCAAGTGTAAAGTACCTAGACCCCCTAAATAAATTTCAGACCCCAGACCAGATTCCCAAAATATATTCAAGCTCTTTAAATTAATATCAGACCCCAGACAAGACCTCTTTATTAATAACAGATCCCGGACAAAACCCCATAAATATATGCAGACGCCAGACCCCTTATATTAATTGCTGGTTACAGACCCCCTAACTTTACTCAGACCCCAAATAAGACAAATAAATAAATATATTCAGATAGCAGATCGGACTACAGTGTATATTTACACTCCTCACCCCCAGATTTTGTTCATCTTCAGTACGTTGTGGGTACCGTCACCCACTACGTCCTGCCGCACGGACAACATTAGGACCCACTGGAATGAGCAGCATAACTAAACGGGCAGTTATCTATTGGATTGTTGTTTTTTATGTGAAGGGTGCCCATAAGCGTGTCCCCTCTAAATTCTGTGCCTCGGGCAAGTGCCCCGGTAGCCCCACCCTAGCTGTGGCCCTGAACACAGAAGAGGTGGACCAGCCTTGGTACCCTTCTCTCTGGCAAAACATAGATACTGTTACGATTAGCAGCAGTACTGCTGCTAATCATTGATTTCTGTTATACCTGTGTTTGGGTCTTGCTAGGCAATGCCTTTGGTCTGAGTCTGGATTTGGTCATCATTTAGCTTTGCCTGGTTGATTATTTATGTTGGGCCTGGATTACTCAGGTGCTGGTTATATTATTTCTGGCATGTGCTAAACTCTTTCCAGATTCTAGATTGTGACTTTGTTCTTGTGTATGCGTTTGTTTGTACTGTGGGACCTGTTGGTCCTCTGAGACATCTAGTTTTTGTATTGTGGCTTCATGTGTATTCTTGGATCGATACTTACACTGGTTTGTTTGTCTTTCCTCTATGTTTGGTCTGCTTCCAAGCTTTTGTCTTACCCTGCTGTGGGATGGTATTCAGATAGGGTCAGTGAGTGCTGTTTAATCCCTATCCACTGTCTATTGATCTGTTAACTGCTTGCATGCTATTCATCTGCCATCCTCTCCATTTATGCGTCGTCTCCATCTTCTACTACCTTCAGTATTTAGTTCCGCTCATCCACTGGTGAGTTACTTATGCCTTTTGTTTTCTGTCAGTATTGATGCGTGCTTCACCCTCGATATAGCGATTGTCTGATATTGCTGTCTTGAGCACCACCAGTGGCGTAACGGGTACCCACTAAGGACTATGTTGGTGGAAACCAGAATTAAGAGACAGCACTACTTTAACATATGCTATGGGTAACCCCTCTCTCATTGGGCACACTTCATGGCTATGTTAGCCACATGTAAAGTCGGTTAAGGTTGAACCTAATAGAATGGATTCCCCACTAAGACCCAGTGAAGAGATATGAAAAAATAATGGGTCAATAAACCTCCTACTTACCAAATTCAAGTAAACAGGTGCTATTGGGAGAGCTGCCCATCTCCATGATGTAAGTGCAAGGTTATTAAGGGGTCTACTCCTGCCCATATTGTCTTCACTATAAAAGACTTATAAGCCGATTTTGGGTCCTCTAAGAGATCTAGTTTTTGTATAGTGGCTTTGTGTGTATCCTGGGATTGGTAGTGGGACTTTTATCTTCATACAGAGTCATATAACCAGGACATTTTTGGAGAATGTTGGTTGAAATCTTCAAATTCATTTTAAGGACATTGTCTTACTAGACCCATCTTACCGGAGGTTGACCATGTGTAATACTCTCTGGCGGCAAATGATCACATAGATCATTGATGGTTGTGACATCTACCACCCCTTGTCCTTACCAAGTACTGACCTTTGGTCATGGACTGTACATAAATTCCAACTCTCTTGAACAGTTGGCAATCTTTATCCTCACCGGACCGAGACTTGACTGGAGCTGGAGTCATGGGGGCACATATTTCATTGACAGCTAATCTGGATAATGTTCACAATATTCCCCTACCAAATATTTATGGACAATAGCCTACAAAGAGGACACTGTGTAACACTGAGGTCTATTCTTTGACATGAGATGAACCCATTGATTCTCTGCTGCTAATGTCTGGGGGGTGGGGGACAAGGAAGACATCTGATTACTATGGAATGGCATCGTACACAATTCATCCACCAATCGTCCCTAGTAAATCTTTGTTTGCAATTTGGCTTCTTTCGTAAGGGGGCGCTAACATTTTACATTAAACCCCAGGCTTACTATGCAAAGGAGGAATCTGTGCCCTCGTCCCCTTTAGACCTGTCTATTAAACATTGAATAGGTGGTAATTGTGCAGGAAATCACCATTTCAAATCACCAAATCTAAGGCTGGATGAGTTTGCCTGTCGTATTTCATGTGCCAATCCGAGCGCCCGGATTGTGTAATTTAATTTGTATGCAATTCCGCGACATACAAGAGATTGATTGCCCTAAACGTACCGGGATGCGGGGGGAATAAATATACATTCACAATTTCTTCACATCGTAGTAAATTGAGCTCATAGTCAGAAATCAGAATATTTGAATGAATTGTTTTTACCGAGTTCATGCAAATCATCGGAAAGTTTTGAAGCGGAGGAGGATTTCTGACGGGATTGACACATGTCCGCTGCGTCTAGTGATTGATGAAGGGCAGAATAAACGACATTAACACTGGCTGAGTGATGCTACTGCTCTTCATTAACAACGTAGGGATCAATAGTTCCATCGAAGGCTCAGGAGGAATCACAGCCTAAAATGCACAGTCCTTTTTCAGTGCAGATGTAGCAGAGCTGAGTTTGCCATTCAACAGCATATTGTATAACACAGCACACCAGGAGTCAAATTCAGCTCTGCTACATCTGTGTGCACCCATTGTGTTTAATTCGTTTAATTCTTTGTTACTTCATTCCCGGTTTATTTCTGCAGTCATGTTGGAAGTAACTCTAATCTATTCCAACTTTTTATGGTGACATCACTATATTTTTCATTAAAAAAATTTAATATTAGATTCTTGTCACCACTCCACCTCTGTTCTGGTCTGCAGCAATGGTAAATGTGTCATGGAGGAATTCTGTAGACTTCTGAGCTGTAATCTCCCAGCATTCCCTTCTTGTTCAGTGTCTGCATAGAGCTTGCTTGTTGTCTTTTCATTAGATGCTGTACAGTCATCTGCTGATTGTTATTAGAAATAGTCAGCAAGCTTGTTAATGGACACAACAGTTTAGCTGAGCTCCTACAATGCAGAGGAAAAGTTTGTTTTTGTTTTATTATTAAATGATTTTAAAGTGCCTAGTGAAAAATGAAATGTCCCAGAAGGCAACTCACCAAAGCAAGAAATACTGTATGCACATACTGAACAGGATTTCAGCTCTGGGGCCCGCAGAGTTGTGACTCGAGTTCTGCAGTACTCCGGATCAGTACAGTATAAGTAATGTAATGTATGTACACAGTGACTCCACCAGCAGAATAGTGAGTGCAGCTCTGGGGTATAATACAGGATGTAACTCAGGATCAGTACAGGATAAGTAATGTAATGTATGTGCACAGTGACTCCACCAGCAGAATAGTGAGTGCAGCTCTGGGGTATAATACAGGATGTAACTCAGGATCAGTACAGGATAAGTAATGTAATGTATATACACAGTGACTCCACCAGCAGAATAGTGAGTATAACTCTGGAGTATAATACAGGATGTAACTCAGGATCAGTACAGGATAAGTAATGTAATGTATGTACACAGTGACTCCACCAGCAGAATAGTGAGTACAGCTCTGGAGTATAATACAGGATGTAACTCAGGATCAGTACAGGATAAGTAATGTAATGTATGTACACAGTGACTCCACCAGCAGAATAGTGAGTGCAGCTCTGGAGTATAATACAGGATGTAACTCAGGATCAGTACAGGATAAGTAATGTAATGTATTTACAGTGACTCCATCAGCAGAATAGTGAGTGCAGCTCTGGAATATAATACAGGATGTAACTCAGGATCAGTACAGGATAAGTAATGTAATGTATGTACACAGTGACTCCACCAGCAGAATAGTGAGTGCAGCTCTGGAGTATAATACAGGATATAACTCAGGATCAGTACAGGATAAGTAATGTAATGTATGTACACAGTGACTCCACCAGCAGAATAGTGAGTGCAGCTCTGGAGTATAATACAGGATGTAACTCAGGATCAGTACAGGATAAGTAATGTAATGTATGTACACAGTGACTCCACCAGCAGAATAGTGAGTACAACTCTGGAGTATAATACAGGATGTAACTCAGGATCAGTACAGGATAAGTAATGTAATGTATGTACACAGTGACTCCACCAGCAGAATAGTGAGTACAACTCTGGAGTATAATACAGGATGTAACTCAGGATCAGTACAGGATAAGTAATGTAATGTATGTACACAGTGACTCCACCAGCAGAATAGTGAGTGCAGCTCTGGAGTATAATACAGGATGTAACTCAGGATCAGTACAGGATAAGTAATGTAATGTATGTACACAGTGACTCCACCAGCAGAATAGTGAGTGCAGCTCTGGAGTATAATACAGGATGTAACTCAGGATCAGTACAGGATAAGTAATGTAATGTATGTACACAGTGACTCCACCAGCAGAATAGTGAGTGCAGCTCTGGAGTATAATACAGGATATAACTCAGGATCAGTACAGGACAAGTAATGTAATGTATGTACACAGTGACTCCACCAGCAGAATAGTGAGTGCAGCTCTGGAGTATAATACAGGATATAACTCAGGATCAGTACAGGATAAGTAATGTAATGTATGTACACAGTGACTCCACCAGCAGAATAGTGAGTGCAGCTCTGGAGTATAATACAGGATATAACTCAGGATAAGTACAGGTTAAGTAATGTAATGTATGTACACAGTGACTCCACCAGCAGAATAGTGAGTGCAGCTCTGGAGTATAATACAGGATATAACTCAGGATCAGTACAGGATAAGTAATGTAATGTATGAACACAGTGACTCCACCAGCAGAATAGTGAGTGCAGCTCTGGAGTATAATACAGGATGTAACTCAGGATCAGTACAGGATAAGTAATGTAATGTATGAACACAGTGACTCCACCAGCAGAATAGTGAGTACAGCTCTGGAGTATAATACAGGATATAACTCAGGATCAGTACAGGATAAGTTATTTTATATATATATATATATATATACAGAGTAAAGAAGACATTGTTTTCCTGCTGCCTTTATAATTAGCAATATTAATCATTAATAAGATGTAAATCAATGCAGCGTTTCTTAATGGCTATTTTCACCTCTGGTTTTGGTCTTTCACGTGCTGTTTGCCACATAAAGCGTTTTATCAGGATGCACTGAGTCAACTCTTTCCCGTTATTAACTTTTAATGACTCGGTGTTTATAAACATATAAATAGATTGATGATAAAATAACAAAAATGATATGAGCTGAGTGATGTACTGGTTGATAAATACTCATGTGACTGATGCCGTCTATACCTGAGTCACTTGTTATTTACCGATGTTAATTAGATGGTGGCACTGCTACATAGAAATACGTGTTATGTGCGAACGCTGCCCATCCTGAAGTTTTATTATTTAGTATTTAGTGTATATTTTATATTTAGTGTATATTTTGTATTTAGTGTTGTGCGTCGGCCCATAGTGCCCTCATCGCCATCAGTCCCCCTATAGCCTATCCAAACCAGTCAGCATTGAAGACGCCATATATGATAATGAAGGAAACTTAGACATCAGGCATTTCATCTTTATAGACGTCGGGCTCAATATGCGTTAAATCCGAATACTTCTAAGGAAACGTTTTCTATATTCGAAGTCGCCACCGAATTTGCTTTCAGTCTTTTTACGGAAAGGCAAAAATTAGTTTTGCGCTTATCTCATTTGTCTGGATTATTGATATGGCCACAAATTTACCTCTCTCCTAGAGAATAAAATCCCTTTACATTTCCTAAACTCATGGCCCGTGGTGCTACTTACGCAGATAAAATAAATGGGATTTGTCAGAAGTATCAGCGCCGAGAGAAGGAAGTCAATTTCTGCCGGAGAATCCCGAGTCGGCTCCGATCCCCCCGCGGTGATAATTGTGTACGGATCTTGATGAGACATTTTCGTCTTTGTTTTTACTCGTGATTTTTATGTTCATGTAAAGGAAGTCTGTGAGATCGGAGTCTTTGCAAATCACATTATCTCTAATGGGAAATCTCTGCGCAGGATGACGGAACAGATGCCATTCTGAGAACCTACTAACCTTTCATTTTAAATTATTAGAGGCGTCTTTGTCATCTTCTCAGCAATGAAGGAGTGCGGAGGGGCAAATCCTTCATGCGAAAGCAACGGGGGCAACATCTGTCTCCATGATGAGCTGCTACAAGTGACATCCCCAGTAGAATTATTGGGACGGAGGCGTCTAAGACATGGCTGACTATAACCCATCAAGGTGCAGTACGTTCCCCAGCAGAATATCTAATGAGAGGAGTGTGATAAGCTGATGGGTGCGAAACCTAAGGCCGGGTTCCCATGTAGCGTAAATGCTGCGGAATTTCCGCAACAGAATTCGGTGTGAAAATTCCGCAGCATTTACAGTAACGACAAAGTGGATGAGATTCAGAAATTCTCCGGCCCACGCTGCCGGAACAAATCCCACAGCGTAAACGTTAATAAATTGACCTGCGGTGCGAAATGTAATTCACATCAATTTATGCTGCGTTTTTGTTGGTTTTCCATTGCGGGTTTTTCCCATAGAATTCAATGGGGATGCAAAACCCACAACGGAAAGCCAAGCATTGCGACTACGTCAGAAAAAAATCGCAACTACGGAAATTAAAACAAATTATACTTACCCAGAATGCCCTCCTCCTTCTTCCTGAAGTCCGGTCTCCTGGGATTTGCATCCCATGTAACCGCAGCAGCCAATCACAGGCTGCAGCGGTAGTCACATGGGATGACATGTCGTCCCAGGAGGCCGGCCTGGATGGCGTCAGAGGTCGGACGCCTGGGATGACGTTACATCCCATGTGACCACTGCTGCATCCAATCACAGACTGCAGCGGTCACATGGGCTGCAGAGTCATCTAGAGAGGCCGGATCGGACTGCGATGGAGGGACGCGTTGCCATAACAACGACCTACGTAAGTATGAGCATTTTTTACCGCTGCTTTCCGCAGTGGAAATTCCATCTGAATATGGTGCGGTTTTTGGACGGAATGTTCCAGGTCGGAGACGCTGCGTTGTTCTTACAAGGTTTATGTAGGGACCAAAAATTATTATCCGTGCAGTCCCTGCAGTATGTGAGCACACTCGCTAATATACATTCCGGTCCCCCGTTGCGCCGATTCAGAGATTTTAAGAGCTTTTTATTTTGCTGCCGGGGGTCCGGAAATCTAGTTGCACAGGCTTCCTTCATGACGATACGACTCTTCGTCATTTGACCGGCCCCTCTGTACTACTGCTCCTGCTTATACATAGAGTACAGAGGGATCGGTCACGTGATGAAGTCGTATCGTCATCAAGGAAGACTGTGAATCTAGATTTCCGGTCCCCACCAGCGCTATAAAAATCTATGAAAATCTCAGAATCAGCGCAACAAGGGACCGTAATGTATATTAGCGAGTGTTCTCACATACTGCAGGGACTACCCTAATCATTTTTGGTCTCCACATAACCCCTTTACGAATGGCATTTGATCACCCTATTTGATTTGTGGCCAGTTTGTCAACCAAGTCTTGACGTAGGATGGTTGAGTTTACTCATGATTGGCCCAGGATTTTTATGGGTCATCTGCTTGGACGCTGCTTGGAGTTTAATATTACTGTATAATTATTAAGTGAAGGATCTACCTCGGCAGGAGCCTTCCACAGCTATCAGGGTTCTTGCCACTAGTATAGGTCCATTTTTTAGTATGGGCATGCTGAAGATGACCATCGAGAAGCAAAATGCACTAAGCACGCTCTCTACATTTCATCCAGGTCATAAGTGACATAACACATGTCTGTTATCAGTGGTTCTAATATCAGATCAACATTGGTGGCGGTATAAAACATGGGAGATGGTGGAGATGTGTCGTGACGTAGCATTAATGGGGGTCCATATTTAAAGGGACACTTAAACCTAGATATTAATGATAAAAGTAAGCAGTAGATATATTTTCCCCTACTGCCTGTCAGTCTGCAGGATTTTCGGCATGTTCCAGAAACAAACATTCTTGTAGAAATCCAGCAGAGGGGGTTAGTCTCCTGCATATATGTTCCACTATCAATAGGGAATGACTGAGGGGCAGGGCTTAGCAAAGGGGCAGGGCTTAACAATAATTTTGTCTTACTGCAGACAGGGCAGAGGGGGAAGGCTCCTGCTACAGCCAGTTGTCTAAAGATGGCCTTAAAAATTAGATGAATGTCGGCCGAACCCACAGATTCCGGCAGGACCGGCCTACCATCTAATGTGTAAGGTGGTGTCCCGAATGACTATCCCCCAATGGCAGAGGTCAGGGGAGATAAGGATTGGGCTGTTGGATTTCAACATGACGATCCTTTTTCTTGCAAGGAAAAAGCTGCTGACAGAGGAGTCCCTTCCCCCAATTAAGAACACATGCACGCTCGGCCGAGCATGCTTGAGTATGGGGAAGTCAGGAGGAATAGCTGTCAGCCCAATAAGTGTTCGGCTGACAGAAATATAAAGTGTATGGTCAGCTTTACAGCAAGATGCATTGAGAAGGAGGGGGGGAGGACATGGCTGAGCTCCGGGGATACTTAGATAATATTTCTGTATTTATTTCTCCGTTTTAATTGTACTATGAGACACGTCGGATCAAAGGATACCTAAGACTAGATCAAGATTCACTCTAAGGCTGTGTTCACATCTGCGTTACAGTTCTGTTCATGAGTTCCGTCAGACCTTTCCGTCGGAAGAACCCATCAGCGGAAAGGCAAAAAGCTTCTGTTTGCATTACCATTGATTTCAGTGGTAATGTTTCCATTGGAAATGGTTTGCGTTTGTCTCCGTTCTGTAAGGTTTCCGTTGTTTTGGTTGAATCAATAGCGCAGTCACCCTACATGTCTCATACTGCCACCAAAGTTGCTCCGATTCTAAGGGCTAAGAAGGAGACACTCAAGTTGTGGACACCAAGGGGCACAATGTTCTAACAGGGACTCTTAGTTGCCATTGTTGACCACTGGACCATACATTTGGGTAATCCCACTAGTGATGCAATGTGGCTGCGGCATAGACACCCAACTAGCCATGGCTAGTGATAAGTAGATCGAGATGCACCCAAGTCAACGCCACCCACATGTCTCAATGTTGTTCCAATGCTAACGGCTAAGAAAGTCTATCAGATGGTGACGACCAAGGGGCAGACGGTTCTTTCACATCGACCATCTATTGCCGGCATCCAACCCTGGACCATATATATTTGGGTAATACCCCTATACGCAACGTGGCTGCGGCATAGACACCCAACCAGCCGCGGCGAGTGATATGTAGCTCATCCAGCATCAATTGCCTCCTTTGACAGACTTGAAAGACCCGCAGTCTCTTTCCTTCAGCCATAAAGAATAAAGGAACTTAATTGTATCTTACAGAACTTTTTGTTTCCTGGCACCGCGCGCGGCTAATCCTTCATCTGCGCTTTGAAATCATTCCCTTCTTATTTGTTTTCGCCATATCTAATGTACCTAGAAATGATTATTTCTGTATTACTGTAGGCAGATCTGCACACCGGGGGCCATGTACTAGACTACAAGGAGTCCCAAGGAATAATGTGACTCTTTGAATTATTTTTGCACTCGGTCTGTCGGACAAGCACGAGACTTATGGGATTTTCTTCAGCAGAGCTCTAGAAGAAATCAGACGCACAACAGAAGAAATGATAAATCTTCTGTTATATTCTTTGATTTTATTTGATACCGCCCTGTGTTTACTCTTCTCATCTAGGATCGACTTTATTTATATAGCTGCAATGTATACGCAGATGTTTATGACCTCGGTGCAGCACGCCTACTGGACATTTATTATCCAAGATGTCACTCTGACACGCTTTTCACATGTCGTCTGTGTGCAAAAATAATGAGCTGAAATATTTCCCATAATTAATAAATACTCTGTGCTGCTGGGGTACCGTGCACGTTCCACTATGTAACACGCAGTCTGTGACTCACATAAGGTCAGAACACTCTGCTCCTGAAATACTATGTGCTGCTGAAGACTATTCCCCTTTCACTATGTAATACTGAGTCGTCTGTTTCCTCTCACGAGATCATTTCTCTCCTCTCCTGAAATACTCTGTACTGCTAAGGGCCTTGCTCTTTCTGCTATGTAACTCAGTCCGTGACCTCCCTTTGGATCAGCTCATTGCTCTCCTGAAATACTCTGTTCTTGTGGGACTCTGTACCTAACTCAGTTTTTCACCTTGCACACCATTAGCATACTCCTCTTCTGAAATACTCTGCGCTGCTGGGGACCCTACTCCTTCCACTATGCCACTCTCAGGCTGTGACATAATAGATCAGCACACTCATTTCCCAAAATACTTTTTGCTGCTGGGGACCCTGGACCTAACTCTCAGTTTTCACCACTCATACAATTAGCACACTTTTCTCCTGAAATACTCTGTGCTGATACTGCCCAAAATTTGAAATTCCCAATCCCTACCATTAGCAGCCAAAATGGTTAAAATGGAATTAATCAAATATATATATAGTTACATGTGGATACACTACAAAGATTATAAAACTATTTAGTCATGCTGGTAACAGGGGGCGGGGCTGTGACAACCTCTGTTTACTTTTCTTAAAAAATGGTGGTTGAATATGACCCTAAAAAGCAGTAGTATGATTTGTGTGGATATCACATATATCCAATAAAAACTCAAATCTGACATAATATCAAAGTCATACATGTAAATGATATAATACCTTTCAGTATTTGTATACAGTTGTTTGAGTAACTGATATACAAAAGTGGACAATCCGTTTAATAAAGTCTAATTTTCAGACACCTTTTATGTTCTCATGCAAAATACCTTGTCCCACAGTGGAAGTTGTATTCACCTTTACACATGGTCCATGATGGTTACCGACGACAATAAAACCAAATATTCCATAATTGCGATCCTTTGGGCATGTCCAGACGTGGCAGAGTTTTTCCGCTGCAAATGTTGGTGCAGATTTGGAGCAATTACGCAACGAATCTGCACCAACAATTGCATATTTGACAGGTAATTCAGACGTTGCAGATATCACAGCGGACTTGCCACAGATTTCAGTTTTTGCATTGCAAAGGCTGAAATCCGCAGTGAAATTCCGCTTCTTCTCCGCAACAGTCAATGCATGCTGCGGAGGGAAAATTCTACACCGCAGCCTATGGTCCGCAACTGAGTTTTCCGCAACGTCTGAACTAACCTGCCTAAAAATGTATAGAAACAACTGTAAAAAACGGCCGCTGGAGAATTCCACTGCAGACTGTCCGCCACATGTGGCCCTTAGGGTATGTTCACAAGCAGTGACCAGAAACGTCTGAAAATACGGAGCTGTTTTCAGGCAAAAACAGCTCCTGATTTTCAGACGTTTTTTTAACAACTCGTGTTTTTCGCTACGTTTTTTACGGCCGTTTTTGGAGGTGTTTTTCAATAGAGTCAATGAAAAACGCCTCCAAGAAGTGTCCTGCACTTCTTTTGACAAGCCGTCATTTTACGCACCGTATTTTGACAGTGACGCGTAAAATAAAGACTCGTGGGAACAGAACATCGTAAATCCCATTGCAAGCAATGGGCAGATGTTTGTAGGCGTACTAGGGGCATTTTTTCAGGCATAATTCGAGGCGTAAAACTCCCTAATTATGACTGAAAACACTGCGTGTGAACATACCCTGATTCCAAATAAGCAGAACTTGCCTCCTACCCTTTTAGATAACAATAAATCTACTATAATACTGCCCCCTATGTACAAGAATATAACTACTATAATACTGCTCCTATATGCAAGAATATAACTACTATAATACTGCCCCCTATATACAAGAATATAACTACTATAATACTGCCTCCTATATACAAGAATATAACTACTATAATACTGCTCCTATATACAAGAATATAACTACTATAATACTGCTCCTATATACAAGAATATATCTACTATAATACTGCTCCTATATACAAGAATATAACTACTATAATACTGCCCCTGTATACAAGAATATAACTACTATATTACTGCTCCCTATATACAAGAATATAACTACTATAATACTGCCTCTATATACAAGAATATAACTACTATAATACTGCCCCTGTATACAAGAATATAACTACTATATTACTGCTCCCTATATACAAGAATATAACTACTATAATACTGCCTCTATATACAAGAATATAACTACTATAATAATGCCCCCTATATACAAGAATATAACTACTATAATACTGCTCCTATATACAAGAATATAACTACTATAATACTGCCCCTGTATACAAGAATACAACTACTATAATACTGCTCCTATATACAAGAATATAACTACTATAATACTGCCCCTGTATACAAGAATACAACTACTATAATACTGCTCCTATATACAAGAATATAACTACTATAATACTGCTCCCTATATACAAGAATATAACTACTATAATACTGCCCCCTATGTACAAGAATATAACTACTATAATACTGCCCCCTGGATACAGGAATATAACTACTATAATACTGCTCCCTATATACAAGAATATAACTACTATAATACTGCCCCTATATACAAGAATATAACTACTATAATACTGCCCCTATATACAAGAATATAACTACTATAATACTGCTCCTATATACAAGAATATAACTACTATAATACTGCCCCTATATACAAGAATATAACTACTATAATACTGCCCCTATATACAAGAATATAACTACTATAATACTGCTCCTATATACAAGAATATAACTACTATAATACTGCTCCTATATACAAGAATATAACTACTATAATACTGCCTCCTATATACAAGAATATAACTACTATAATACTGCCCCTATATACAGGAATATAACTACTATAATACTGCCCCTATATACAAGAATATAACTACTATAATACTGCCCCCTATATACAAGAATATAACTACTATAATACTGCCCCTATATACAAGAATATAACTACTATAATACTGCCCCTATATACAAGAATATAACTACTATAATACTGCTCCCTATATACAAGAATATACCTACTATAATACTGCACATATATACAAGAATATAACTACTATAATACTGACCTCTATATACAAGAATATAACTACTATAATACTGCTCCTATATACAAGAATATACCTACTATAATACTGCACATATATACAAGAATATAACTACTATAATACTGACCTCTATATACAAGAATATAACTACTATAATACTGCTCCTATATACAAGAATATAACTACTATAATACTGCCCCCTATATACAAGAATATAACTACTATAATACTGCTCCTATATACAAGAATATAACTACTATAATACTGCCCCCTATATAAAAGAATATAACTACTATAATACTGCCCCTATATACAAGAATATAACTACTATAATACTGCCCCTATATACAAGAATATAACTACTATAATACTGCTCCTATATACAAGAATATAACTACTATAATACTGCTCCTATATACAAGAATATAACTACTATAATACTGCCTCCTATATACAAGGATATAACCACTATAATACTGCCCCTATATACAAGAATATAACTAATATAATACTGCCCCTACATACAAGAATATAACTACTATAATACTGCCCCCTATATACAAGAATATACCTACTATATTACTGCTCCTATATACAAGAATATAACTACTATAATACTGCCCCCTATATACAAGAATATAACTACTATAATACTGCCCCTATATACAAGAATATAACTACTATAATACTGCCCCCTATATACAAGAATATAACTACTATAATACTGCCCCGATATACAAGAATATAACTACTATAATACTGCCCCTATATACAAGAATATAACTACTATAATACTGCTCCTATATACAAGAATATAACTACTATAATACTGCTCCTATATACAAGAATATAACTACTATAATACTGCCTCCTATATACAAGGATATAACCACTATAATACTTCCCCTATATACAAGAATATAACTAATATAATACTGCCCCTACATACAAGAATATAACTACTATAATACTGCCCCCTATATACAAGAATATACCTACTATATTACTGCTCCTATATACAAGAATATAACTACTATAATACTGCCCCCTATATACAAGAATATAACTACTATAATACTGCCCCTATATACAAGAATATAACTACTATAATACTGCCTCCTATATACAAGAATATGCCTACTATAATACTGCCCCTATATACAAGAATATAACTACTATAAGGCCTCATGCACACGACCGTGTTTTTGCGTCCGCAATTCCCCCGAAAATCCACGGGAGAATTGCGGCCCCATTCTTTTCTATGGGGCCGTGCACACGACCGTAGTTTTTGCGGTCCGTGCACGGCCCGGGAGCCCGGACCGCAGAAAGTACGGCCATGTCTTATTACGGTCCGGAGCTGCGGTCCGGGCTCATTGAAAACAATGGCCGCGGCCATGTGCATGTGCGGGCGGCTTGCGGCTGACAGTCCGCTGACAGTCCGCAGCCGGCCGACCCGAAAATCACGGCCGTGCACACGGCTACGGTCGTGTGCATGAGGCCTTATACTGTCCTCTATATACAAGAATATAACTACTATAATACTGCTCCCTATATACAAGAATATAACTACTATAATACTGCTCCTATATACAAAAATATAACTACTATAATACTGCCCCCTATATACAATAATATAACTGCTATAATACTGCCTCCTATATACAAGAATATGCCTACTATATTACTGCTCCTATATACAAGAATATAACTACTATAATACTGCTCCTATATACAAAAATATAACTACTATAATACGGCCCCCTATATACAATAATATAACTGCTATAATACTGCCCCTATATACAAGAATATAACTACTATAATACTGCCTCTATATACAAGAATATAACTACTATAATACTGCCCCTATATACAAGAATATAACTACTATAATACTGCCCCTATATACAAGAATATAACTACTATAATACTGCCTCCTATATACAAGAATATAACTACTATAATACTGCCCCTATATACAAGACTATAACTACTATAATACTGCCCCTATATACAAGAATATAGCTACTATAATACTGCCTCCTATGTACAAGAATATAACTACTATAATACTGCTCCTATATACAAGAATATAACTACCATAATACTGCCTCCTATGTACAAGAATATAACTACTATAATACTGCCCCTATATACAAGAATATAACTACTATAATACTGCCTCCAATGTACAAGAATATAACTACTATAATACTGCTCCTATATACAAGAATGTAACTACTATAATACTGCTCCTATATACAAGAATATAACTACTATAATACTGCCCCCAATATACAAGAATATAACTACTATAATACTGCCCCCTATATACAAGAATATAACTACTATAATACTGCCTCCTATGTACAAGAACATAACTACTATAATACTGCCCCTATATACAAGAATATAACTACTATAATACTGCCTCCAATGTACAAGAATATAACTACTATAATACTGCTCCTTTATACAAGAATATAACTACTATAATACTGCTCCTATATACAAGAATATAACTACTATAATACTGCCCCTATATACAAGAATATAACTACTATAATACTGCCCCTATATACAAGAATATAACTACTATAATACTGCCCCCTATATACAAGAATATAACTACTATAATACTGCCCCTATATACAAGAATATAACTACTATAATACTGCCCCTATATATGATGTTACAGGTAACTTTCTTTCTCTCACAGATACTGTAACATTAGGAGACGTGTTCTGACGTCATTGTAGATAAATATAATGTTTGTCACCATTGGAAAGACAGAGAATACTTTAATCACTAATAATCCTTGTGCTGATGTCTTTGTGACTTCTCTGGGGATGTCTTTGCCTCCTGCATAAAAAAGAAAAAAAATCATTTAATATTTGCTTACATCTGCAAACTTCATATATCATTTCAAGGTCATCAGGCTCCTCCGGATTGTATCCTCAGATTAGTGTAGTACTGGATGTGTAGAGGAGGGGGGCGCTGTTTGTGATGTGGTTGTATAAATAGGTGACGACGATAAGAGACTTGATAAAGAATCCTGCACATTTAGCTTTATTTTACAATCTTCCTATAAAACTTTAAGAAATATTCCAGTTTTAGAAAGAGTTTATTTGTTTTTGTATAATGACAATGTATATAATTTTCCATTCTTTTGTATCACTTTTTACCCTTTTCAAGATCTTTGTTTGCAGTGATTTAGTAGGAACATTCAATGTTTAGTTCCAGTGTATAATAATCTGTGATGCACAAATAGATACAATATACAGCGATCAGAGGTCTGACTTGTAACGAGCCATGCACCTGTGTGATGATCACATGACCAGGACAGATCCTTATACACTGGAAGTAAGCAAAAAAGGTTCAGAGTGAATGACTGCAAGCAGAGGAATTGATACAGAATGTAGTGGGGGGGGGGGAGATTTCAGGGTGAGGAGGGGAAGTCGTGGAGTGACGTGCATAATGCCGCTTCACTGACTGTTTTTTATTTGCCGCTAGTCACCAGACCACAGTCGTCGTATTCTTCCACCTGGGAACATCCCCCTCAACATAGTTTTTCATTATCACTGTTATGTGGTCCCTGTGACTGGCACTGTATTTGATGGTCCTCTTTCTATCACTGTTATGTGGTCCCTGTGACAGGCTCTGTATTTGATGGTCCTCTTTCTATCACTGTTATGTGGTCCCTGTGACTGGCTCTGTATTTGATGGTCCTCTTTCTATCACTGTTATGTGGTCCCTGTGACTGGCACTGTATTTGATGGTCCTCTTTCTATCACTGTTATGTGGTCCCTGTGACTGGCTCTGTATTTGATGGTCCTCTTTCTATCACTGTTATGTGGTCCCTGTGACTGGCTCTGTATTTGATGGTCCTCTTTCTATCACTGTTATGTGGTCCCTGTGACTGGCACTGTATTTGATGGTCCTCTTTCTATCACTGTTATGTGGTCCCTGTGACTGGCTCTGTATTTGATGGTCCTCTTTCTATCACTGTTATGTGGTCCCTGTGACTGGCACTGTATTTGATGGTCCTCTTTCTATCACTGTTATGTGGTCCCTGTGACTGGCTCTGTATTTGATGGTCCTCTTTCTATCACTGTTATGTGGTCCCTGTGACTGGCTCTGTATTTGATGGTCCTCTTTCTATCACTGTTATGTGGTCCCTGTGACTGGCTCTGTATTTGATGGTCCTCTTTCTATCACTGTTATGGGTGTCCTGTGGCTGTCACTAATGTGAGTTAATTTGCTTGTCACTGTTATGGGCAAAGGAATAACTTGAAGCTTCTGGGCTCCAATGCTAAATCTGTAACAGGTCCCCCATATCTACAGTACCATGGTCAATTTACACTAATTGTGTAGTCTTTGGATGTAGCAGGAGGGCCCCTGGGCCCCTTCCGGCACCAGCGCCGCAGTACGACTGCTTCTAGGACTGCAGCTCCTCTAGCTATGCTGCTGGTAATAGTGGCTCTGTGGCTGGCACTGTTATGGGAATCCTGTAGCTGGCACTTTATTTGGGGGCCCTCTTGCTGTCACTGCTATGGTAGTCCTGTGGCTGTCAGTGTCATGAGACTCCTGTGTTTGCACTGTTATGGGGTTTCTTTAGATTGCACTTTATTTGGGGGTCCTGTGGCTGTCACTGTTATGGTAGTCTTGTGGCTCTTACTGTTATGGTAGTCCTGTGGCTCTGACTGTTATGGTAGTCCTGTGGCTCTCACTGTTATGGTAGTCCTGTGGCTGGCTCTGTGTTTGAGAAATGCTCTTGCTGTCACTATTATGGGGGTGCTCTGAATGGCACTGTTATGGGAGTCCTGTGGCTATCACTGTTATGGTAGTCCTGTGGCTATCACTGTTATGGTAGTCCTGTGGCTCTGACTGTTATGGTAGTCCTGTGGCTCTCACTGTTATGGTAGTCCTGTGGCTCTCACTGTTATGGTAGTCCTGTGGCTATCACTGTTATGGTAGTCCTGTGGCTCTCACTGTTATGGTAGTCCTGTGGCTCTCACTGTTATGGTAGTCCTGTGGCTATCACTGTTATGGTAGTCCTGTGGCTATCACTGTTATGGTAGTCCTGTGGCTCTGACTGTTATGGTAGTCCTGTGGCTATCACTGTTATGGTAGTCCTGTGGCTCTCACTGTTATGGTAGTCCTGTGGCTCTCACTGTTATGGTAGTCCTATGGCTATCACTGTTATGGTAGTCCTGTGGCTATCACTGTTATGGTAGTCCTGTGGCTCTCACTGTTATGGTAGTCCTGTGGCTATCACTGTTATGGTAGTCCTGTGGCTATCACTGTTATGGTAGTCCTGTGGCTATCACTGTTATGGTAGTCCTGTGGCTATCACTGTTATGGTAGTACTGTGGCTCTCACTGTTATGGTAGTCCTGTGGCTGGCTCTGTGTTTGAGAAATGCTCTTGCTGTCACTATTATGGGGGTGCTCTGAATGGCACTGTTATGGGAGTCCTGTGGCTATCACTGTTATGGTATTCCTGTGGCTATCACTGTTATGGTAGTCCTGTGGCTCTCACTGTTATGGTAGTCCTGTGGCTCTCACTGTTATGGTAGTCCTGTGGCTCTCACTGTTATGGTAGTCCTGTGGCTATCACTGTTATGGTAGTCCTGTGGCTATCACTGTTATGGTAGTCCTGTGGCTCTCACTGTTATGGTAGTCCTGTGGCTATCACTGTTATGGTAGTCCTGTGGCTATCACTGTTATGGTAGTACTGTGGCTCTCACTGTTATGGTAGTCCTGTGGCTGGCTCTGTGTTTGAGAAATGCTCTTGCTGTCACTATTATGGGGGTGCTCTGAATGGCACTGTTATGGGAGTCCTGTGGCTATCACTGTTATGGTATTCCTGTGGCTATCACTGTTATGGTAGTCCTGTGGCTCTGACTGTTATGGTAGTCCTGTGGCTCTCACTGTTATGGTAGTCCTGTGGCTCTCACTGTTATGGTAGTCCTGTGGCTCTCACTGTTATGGTAGTCCTGTGGCTATCACTGTTATGGTAGTCCTGTGGCTATCACTGTTATGGTAGTCCTGTGGCTCTGACTGTTATGGTAGTCCTGTGGCTATCACTGTTATGGTAGTCCTGTGGCTCTCACTGTTATGGTAGTCCTGTGGCTCTCACTGTTCTGGTAGTCCTGTGGCTATCACTGTTATGGTAGTCCTGTGGCTATCACTGTTATGGTAGTCCTGTGGCTATCACTGTTATGGTAGTCCTGTGCCTGGCTCTGTGTTTGAGCAATGCTCTTGCTGTCACTATTATGGGGGTGCTCTGAATGGCACTGTTATGGGAGTCCAGTAGCTGGTGCTACATGTTACAATTTTGAGTCTACTTGAGGACAAAAAATCACGGCCAATTGTGATAAAGTTGTGCTGCAAAGTTTGCAATTGGTGTTTTACCGCAAAATACCTCAATTTACTATCACCACATAGTCCCAGCCCTAGTCCCAGCATTTGAAAGAATTTCCCAGAAGCAGTGGGGAATGGGGAAGGGGGTCCCACCTTCCCATATGATAACGATAATAATAATAATCTTTGTTTTGCGGTTTACTATAGTCATATCCTCATTATCTTGTTTTATTCACGACGGGTAGGAAGTTGACGTGACCTCGGGGAGGTCGCGCTAAACACAAGATAACAAAAAGTCCCAACACTTCGCTTGATCTTTTTTTATTATGTTTCTTTTTATGCCTTTTTGTATTATTTTTGATGTTCGCTTTTGCTGTGATTATTTTTCTCTGACTCATCTCTTTCCTCCTATTGTTGGTTTAACCGTTGCTCCTCTGCGGGATGACAGTGTCTTCTCATGTCCTAAGGTCAGGGATGTTGGACATTTTTGTGCTTTGTCATGGTTCCCGTTGCCTGACTTTTTCTTCTTCCCTTCCATGTTGAACATCACCTGCTCAGCCGCTACATAAAACATTACAAATTGCCTTCAGATCTTGACCTGTTGCGCTTGGCTTTGTGCGTTGGAGGCAGCCAGGCAGAGAACAGATTGTGCTGATATCCTGACCTTATCAAGCTTTCAGGATCTGTAACCCAACCAAACCGGCTCGTCTTTTATCATTCACTCCGCCGTGGCCCAAAGAATTTGATCTACATTATGTTTCATTCTTTTGTCGTCCTTGATACCACGAATAAAAAAGAAAAAAGCAGTGAAAGCAGAACTCAAGGTGGTAGACATCCAGCTTTATAAAAAAAAAATATATCTACCTACCTATGATGCTTGCCTGCTATTGGTTACCTTCAGAGTACTGGCTGCATTTTTAGCTCTGCTACATCGGAGCACAGGTATGACCAGTGACTCCAGCTCAGCTACATAGTATCATGCAGTGATGTCCAACTAATGGCCCAGGGGCCACAGGAATCCCCCAAGTGCTTGCTCCATGGTTGACATACTCCTCCAGAACCTCAGGGGGGAGCAGCATCATGGAGTACGTTACCTTCCTCAGGTTCAGGATCAGTCGAGCGTTCTCCTGACCAGTCGCAGAAAACAGAGGAGCTCTCACCTGTATCTCTGTTATGGGATACCTGTGGCATCACTTCCAAAATGTTGGGTGTACAGTATATTTTTGCACGTGTGGGTTTATACATAGGCTTCTTTTGCATGGTTCTATATGTTGCCTCCATATGTATTTTGAAACTATCAAGGTGGTATTGTTTTGGAAAGGATTTATTTTTTCCCCTCTGCTAGGTCCAAGCCTGCAAATTAAAATCTAGGTAGTCATATGTGTGTATAGGCATAGCCGTTGGCCAAGCCCCCGGTTTAGGCTGTGCGGCTCTCTAATAGGGCCACATTGATGATGCAATGAAAGGGTTAATGGGTTTTATAGGATTTTGAATTCCAATCAGCTCATTCTACTCTTTCTTCACTTGCTTTAGACTGCAGCTCTGCTTGTTTAGATTGGCTGCTGTGTATTAGCACAAGCCCATCAGAGAGTCGATTGATATTAAAGAGGCTCTGTCACTAATTTAGTAATTCCCTATCTCCTGGCTAATCTGATAGTCGCTGTCACATGGATAATTCTAGTGAAAATGGTGTCCCAAAAAGTTTATTATTTTAGAAGCTACGAGCTTTTTTCTAAATATGCAAATGAGGCTATACTAGCCAAATGGGTGTCAACACTAGCGATTCTCTTGAGGTGGAGCTTCCTCACAGCCTCTGACGCCATCCAATCAGCATGAAGCTGCTTCACACAGTGTGTGAGACTGAGATTTGAGGGAAGGGGAATCACTTAAAAATAGCCAGATCTCTGGCTGTGGACCACCTAGAACAGTGATTCTGGTGGCATATGAATTAAGAGATTCTAATCTTTCATATGACACCAGGACTGCAGCTCTACCTGTGACACAACCAGAGATATCACCAGTTTAACACACAGTCAGGTATAGAAGCTGTATACTATATGATCACGCTGTGTTGCTGGGCAGGAAAGGGGTAGAAGCTTTATGCTGATTGGACAGCGTCATACAGAAAACATTACACCGCCCAGAATGAAAAGAAAGAGTCACCTCCCATTTGGCAAGCATAGGGTGAAATTCTCCTAGTATGGAACCTGATGGTACCAAGACCAGATTAGAAAAAAATTGCCTATGGTCTACCATTGATTAAATATGATGGCAATGGGTTAAAGGTGGAAAACTTTTGGGTTTGTTAGATCTGGTTATGTCTTTAAAGGGCAAATCCAACCAACCAACCAACCAACCAACATATGTCAGAAGATCATATTGGTGGTCTCCATAATCTGAAGCTATTGCAAATTTCCATAACTATAGAGCCTCTGACCCTCTTGGCCCCATCCTATTCGAAATCTGACATTTTTGTGACGGCCCCTGTATCAGAATGGCCCTTTGTTAAGTATGTTGTATCAGACATCCATTAAAGAACATTTTTGAACAGCTCATAAAGGGGCTCGAGGGTTTTGGAATGGACTTATAGACTCCACTGATGTCATGGTCAACATTTTGGTGGATTTCCCCTTTAAGATAAATTATACCAACCAGAATATTTTGGACGTCTCCAGACCCAAGTATTCTGGACTATTACAGTTTTACTAGATCTCCTCTGAAGAACCATATTAAGAGGACGAATAACATAGTGAAACTTAAACACGTAGATGTCACATTTGAGAACTTACTTACTGTAATCCTCCTCCATATGTCAAGCACTTAGGCACCGTCTCCAATTTAATGTGATCACCGTGATCTTGGGCCGAGTACTTGTAGCACCTGGGACTGCCAGAGAAATGTTATCTCGTCCTTAATTGAGAACGCCTTAACTAATATTTCAATTCTTAATTAGTTCTTGTCAGTTGCTGGAAGGCCAAGTATGCGGCTGGCTCCGAGCCTACTGCTCTCTTAACTCAACACGTCTTGACGTATGTTGGAGATTAACCATCTCTTCACTTAAAGGGGTATTCCCATCTAATTATATTGTGGAATATCACTGGGATATGCCGCAACTTTATGATTGGTGAATGTCCAACCTCAGAGACCTCCACCAATGCCGAGAACAAGGGGGTTGAGGACCCTTCAGCTTTTCTCTTGCACTATTGAGGTATGGTCATTATTAAAAGTCTGTATGTAGTTAGTTAAAAAATACCTATCTTTACCACACGATGAGACCCCAGGACCTTCTTGGGCATATGTGTATTAAATGCAGAAATGTTGTGTGTAGTTTTTTGGTCTTTCACTGGTTTCTCTCTCCATGCTTGTTGAGTGGGTGGGCTCTTCCTGGTGTGATGTCATAGCTGTGATGTAAGCGTTATCTCCTCCCACTGTGGCCCCTCCCCTCATGGTGTAAAGCTGCAGCTTCATCTCCCTCCTCCCCTCTACTCCCTGTCCACTATTGACTCTTCCACACTAGAGGGATTTTTGGGTGACGGGAGGTTTTTGGAGCCTGCAGGCAAGGGGAGGGGGATAATAGAGTGCTGGAAGGTGAGGAAGATGTCACATCCCCCTATTAAGATATAACACAACGTTTCATGTATTCACATAGAATCAATTATAACAATATCTATTCTTTATCACAATAATAATAATCATTTAGGCCGGATTTACACGAGCGTGTGCGTTTTGCGCGCGCAAAAAACGCTGCGTTCTGCGCGCGCAAAAGGCATTTGACAGCTCCGTGTGTCATCCGTGTATGATGCGCGGCTGCGTGATTTTCACGCAGCCGCCATCATAGAGATGAGGTAGTCGACGCCCGTCACTGTCCAAGGTGCTGAAAGAGCTAACTGATCGGCAGTAACTCTTTCAGCACCCTCGACAGTGAATGCCGATCACAATATACACCAACCTGTGAATAAAAAAAGACGTTCAAACTTACCATGAACTGCCTGCTTCCTCCAGTCCGGTCTCCCGGCCGTTGCCTTGGTGATGCGTCCCTCTCTTGTCATCCGGCCCCACCTCCCAGGATGACGCGGCAGTCCATGAGACCGCTGCAGCCTGTGATTGGCTGCAGCCTGTGCTTGGCCTGTGATTGGCTGCAGCTGTCACTTGGCCTGAATTGTCATCCCGGGAGGTCGGACTGGAGGAAGGAGCCGGGACTTATCGGTAAGTCCGAACTTCTGTTTTTTTTTACACGTATATGTATATTGTGATCGCAAGTCACTGTCCATGGTGCTGAAACAGTTTAAGTCTTTGAGCACCGTGGGCAGTGACTGTCTCCTGACGTCGCGTACCCGAACATTTTTTGCCGGGTTCGGTCAAAACGAGTTCGGCCGAACCCGGTGAAGTTCGGTGCGCTCATCTCTAATTTGACACTCCGTTTGGATGTTTGTAACCAGAAAAGCACGTGGTGCTTTTCTGTTTACATTCATCCTTTTGACAGCTCTTGCGTGATTTTCGCGCATGCAACGCGGGACCGTCCGTGTGGCATGCGTTGTTTTCACGCACCCATTGAAGTCAATGGGTGCGTGTTGCGTGAAAAACGCAAGAATATAGAACATGTCGTGAGTTTTACGCAACGCACTCACGCAGCGCAAAATTCACGCATCGTCTAAACAGCCCCATAGACTATTATAGGTGCGTACGACACGCGTGAAAAGCACGCGCGTCGCTCGCGCGTATAATACGCTCGTGTAAATGAGGCCTTATAGTGATCGATCCACAAGCTTCACTATGCCATTCATAGATCATTAACCCTTAAGATTTCAGAATCAATTTGCCATTTTCAAGAATTGATTCTTCATTTTGACTCTTCTATTGTCAAAATATTTGCCTACTGCAAATCATACTCATTTCTACTAATTATTCTGATTAAATATTTTTTACTATTTTACTATCTTCCGATGCTCCCTTTCATCTAAGTAGGATGGAAACAAGTCTGTGCAACCTAGCGAGGCAGTCTGCTATACAATGGATTATCGAGGCAAGTTCAGTACATATACAGTATCTTCATGTATTTCAATAGTGGTCACCGAGCCAGGTAGACAAGTGGTTGCTAGGCAACCTACTTTTTGTAGACTACTTAGAGCTGGCCATCCACATGTGATATTTGCAGTATGATCTAATGTGCTTGGGGATAGCATAGCTGTCCACTGGCTAAGGCCCCATTCACATTGTGTTTGTGCTATGCACCGAGCGTATATGTTTTTTTTATTTTATAGTGAACACTGATAGAAAAAAAATCGGATAGATTTACTGTATGTACACGGACGCAATCCTATAGCAATACGTTTGCACACAACGTCCATTGTGATCAATGCTAAAGAAAACATTACGTCGCATATACGTTTTTTTGAAGTACAGAATAGCGTAGCAGACTGCGCTTTTCAGTACATTCAAAAACCAGTATGTCAACGTAATCCATGACAAACCTAGACCAAACGGATGCTATTTTGGTTTACGTTTGACCCATTACAGTCTATATATACGCCGAGCTATACGTTTCAATACTTTTTTAGTGTTTAAAAACGTATACGCTTGGCGGACAGCACAAACGCGATATGAATGGTCCACAAAGAAAGATTCGGACAGGTCGCTTATCTCCAGGGTCAGACTTGCCTTCTAGAGTACCAAATGATCCTCTGGTGGGCCCAGGGTATGGCCCAATAATTGGTCCCAAAGGTCCAACCCCATTTGGAGTTGACTTTGGAGCCAATCACTTGCCACTAGACTCTATTTCTTATGGGATTATCCATAAATAAACAAGTAGATCTTATTAATTATATGTCCTGTGTGTACAATGATAACAACAAAGACTTCAATGCAATTATAGGAGATGTGCTCATATTCTGTATAGACCCTCAGAATCATCACCTCTGGTGAGACCAAGGAGCCCCAGTCTGACACCACTAATCTGCCTCCCCATTGGAAATAACTTGCACCCTCAGCCAATCTTAACCTTCATATTCAAGTGGAAGGGGGTGAAATTGGGGGAGTGTTATTTTGCCTCTATTTTTTTGCTACTGTGATTGTATATAGTGTACATGGGATGTATGTCTATAGTTCGCAGCTGATGGGTAGTGTAGGTAGGTTCTGATGAATACTGGTGCTGACATATCTGACCCTCCGGAGATAATCAATGCATGAAAAATCCCCCATATTAAACATGTAGAAGAGGTTTCTGTATCACAATGCCCTGAGGTGCGCCGACAGCTTGAATTAAACAGCAATGAGCGGAGGTTGGATATATTATTATACACCGCCTGTACTCTAAACCCCAAAACTGCTGAGAACATCAACATTCCTGGGGAAGAAAAAACGACTCATTCCCAGCAAATGTTACATGGCGGCTTTACATGGCTGCGAAACGCTCTGACAGAGGCTTTAAATTCTCTTTACAGGTAAAGTTACTTATGATGATGACCAGAATCCGGTGTTCTTTCCGGAGAACGCCAGACAAATAAAACCCGTATACATATTCATGTTATTAGGAAGCCGAGTCTTATACCTGACAGCAACTTGGCAAATATAAAAATAAATCTTTATGACCCAGATCATTGCTGGATGTGAGAGTGAGTGCCGTGGCTTGCATTCTGCAGACTATTACTGCAATCCCTTCAGAACAGTGAGAGATCTAGACGTCAAGAGTAGACCCTATGGTGGGGTAGACTAAGGTTACAGCTATATATATATGACATTACAGTGAATGTCCACTTTTTAGGACCATGTTGTTTGTAGGTCACCTGATTAATTTTTTAATATGGTTTTATATTGGTTAGAGTTGCATTTTTCTGATACAGAGCTCCAAATCCCCTTCATATACATATCATTACAAGATAATATGCTGACTTCTTGCAGCCACCACTAGGGGGAGCGTAGGAACTTACTGCAGACAGTTTATACACTGAATTCAATAATAAACCAGTATGCAATAAGCTTACAAGCTCCCCCTAGTGGCAGCAGCCAGAATAGTTTAATATAATGCTAGGGGTATTGGAGTGGAGTTTGGACCTATTTAGATTGAACACATAAAATTGTGTTCAATGGTGAACATTTACTTTAAGGCAACAGTGTCAGGGCAAGATACCACCAGAAATGCCAACTAACTTTCTTTGCAGGGGTAGCCTTTTTATCATAGCCAATTTAATCTGCTGAAAAATATTAAAAACACTTAACTGGCACTGCTATTAAATTACATTAATTACTGTAGTCACATCCAAAGCTTTCTTTAAAGGTTCTTCATAGAGAACTGAGTCTGTCAGAATTCTAACCTGCAGAATTCTGAACACAGCTCTGGATGTGACTGGAGTGTAAGCCATGATTAAAAAAAAAAAAACAATACCACGTAAGCATATGTAAAGTTACTCAATAATATGATATGTAAGTTTAACCCCTTAAATGAAGTACAAAAGAAGTTAATCTCAAAGTGTATTTCTAAAGATTTGAACCACATCTGTACATGTCTCAGGGTAGTAACATGGCTGCTAAGCTTCTTACTTTCTATACAAAACCAAGTAGGAGGAGAAGCTAGCTACTTCCTTCCTCACTGATATCGCTAAGGAAGTACACTTCTCAGCTTTTCGTGTATCTTATATACTCGTAACCGTATAGGCTGTATATTGGAGCTATAAACTACAGTCCGTCTGACACATCTTTGACAAATGATATCAAGATTTTGGACACCAAAACAACTATATAGTCATAGATACAATGACCATGACTGCACAGTGAGAGGGATGGGGAATGTGGAAAGATCTGTCACTGTAACTGACTGCCAGGGAAATCTTAGGGATGCTGTTAATGATCTGCCAGGCACAGCTTCTGTATCCACGCCCATAGGTAATCAGTCTGCACCTGCTTCTATGTCTGTGAGACTGACTCCATCTTCCACCACTCAGGATGGCAGGCTTAGGAGTGGGAGAGCCTATCACAGCCTGGCCAGACCGAGCTAGCTCCCGCCCTCTGTCTATTTATACCTGCCTTTCCTGTTCCTCTTTGCTTGTGATTCTTCTCTGTTGGTTTCCTGGCCCTGCTGCAGCTTCTTGAACTATTTGACCCTGCTTCGTATTGACCCTGGCTTACTGACTACTCTTCTGCTCTGCGTTTGGCACCTCGTACACTCCTGGTTTGACTCGGCTTGTTCACTACTCTCCTGCTCTACGTTTGGCACCTCGTACTCTCCTGGTTTGACTCGGCTCGTTTACTACTCTTGTTGCTCACGGTGTTGCCGTGGGCAACTGCCCCGTTTCCCTTTGTTCTGTGTTTCCTTGTCTGTTGTCTGTCGTGCACTAATTGAGTGTAGGGACCGTCCCCCAGTTGTACCCCGTCGCCTAGGGCAGGTCGTTGCAAGTAGGCAGAGACTGAGTGGCGGGTAGATTAGGGCTCACTTGTCTGTTTCCCTATCCCTGTCATTACAGACGCAGAATCCTCTGGGTGACAGAAATAAGAGCCATTAGAGTTAATATGGCTCACAATGATACAGTCAGACGGCTACTTCCTGTCCCAGAAAGTGAAGGCAGGAGAAGACTGGAGAAAAAATAACTGATTGTTCTATAGGTAGACCCACATAGGGAGGCAGGGCAGTGGTGTAGCTATAGGGGTTGCAGCAATCGCAGTTGCGATTGGCTCCTAAATCTTCGATTCCCTCAGTCAGGGAGCCAGCACACCAGCTCCTGACACCGGCCAGCGTTAGAAGCTTTTGTGCGGCGTTGGTGCACGGGAGCAATGCGAGGTAAGTAAATAGAGGGGTCTGAATTTTTTTTTGTCTGATCTGGAGTTTGATTCATTTAGGGATTTTGTACAGGGAGTTGTGTATTTTTTTACTGCAACTCGGCCAAAAAGCGTGCCTCACCCTAACTTTCACATGGATCTGGTAAATGGCTTAACTAAGTAGCACAGAAGGCAAGACACTTAAGACTGAAGATAATGAGAGTTATCACACAATGGACCAATTGTTCTTCCATTATTTCTAGGGGAAATCTCCTTCTTTGAGCATCAGCTCGGTTAATTACATTGTATCCTCCATTATCTCATTAATAATTGTATCCCTTTCTTAGGAAACGCGTCTTCATTCGGTAAAAATCGCTTCATCTAAGGTGCAGCCACATCTGACAGTGTTTAATAATTAAGCAATTACTATATATATCGGTAACATTTCTTAATTGGTCATACAGGGAGACAGCCGAGCTCTTTTTACAGACGCGGGGCAGAGGTCAGCCATATTTCTTAAGAAGCGGGACTTGTACATGAAATTGTTACCCGAGGCTGTGAAGAAATAGATCATAGAACTGTTTAACTATGCCATGTGATTTTATACAGCCAAGACCAGGAGGCAATGAGGGACTAAATAAATAAAAATGTTTCACCTTTTCTACTAATGTCCCTATTAGGTGACTCTATAGTACATTTCAATGACAATACGTTACAGTGTCATCAGTCACTCCCTTGGGCCATACACTCAATATGAGCACTGAAGAGGAGATACAGGATTATCAGCCGCAGGACATATTGTATATGTGAGCTGACCTTCCATGAGTAGTCATAGGGTAAATGTAACGGAATCACTAGTTGAGCAATACACTGTTCTTTTAATACCACTGTCAATGTTGGATGCTTAATATTGCTCCGTACTGCCTACTAGCAGTTCTATTCACCATCTACCCTGCAGAATATCTGCTTTAGTTAGGGACAATGGCCTGCCGAGGCTGCACGCTGGGCAGCTGACTTAGTTTGCTCTGCACAGGGGAACGGAGCCGAGCTGTGTGTGAGTAAAGTCCGTACACAGACAGCTGATAGCGGCTCTCCTTCCCCCAGCCCTCACCACGTGTGTGTGAATGACCTGGCAGCTCAACTTACATAATAAATAATAAAGAAACTGTGCTTCAGTATACTAACTGCCTGACAGGCAGAGTACTCACCCCTGCAAGGCACTGGTGCTCGTTGTTCAGGCACACTGCCTGTGTGGCCGCCCGTCCGGGAGCACGGCCGATCTGTTACTCCCCCTTGCAGAGCTGTCACAGCATAGCAGTTTCAACTCTGCTATGCTGAGATACACATACATGATAACACACAAGCTGTGATTCGCAAGTCATTGACTGCCTGACAGGGCAGAGTATTTGCTGATACATCATTCACAGGTCACTATCTAGGCAATTCAACAGTGCTGTCACTTGTTGTGGCTTGTTCCTTTCCTACTCCTGTGTAGTTGCTGGCACGCTGCGGTTTCGACTCTGCTGTGTCGTGTCTGCTCACACAGGATATTTGTGCATGCAATCTATGCAGTTATATGCATGTACATTGAACCCATTGCAGCAAGATTGATGTAGGGGTTTCCCCATCGCTGGGCTTTATCTACAGCCCGTTGGAGGAACGTTAATGATAATTTTTTGCTTGCAATTGACTGTTTTCTCACCAACACTGAGAGGTCAGTCGTCTATATCAATATACTACTATAGAATTGGAGCAATTTAATTTAGACATAATTTGTCATATTGTGCCAATCTAGGGGACTTTGGCGCAACGTAAATTACATCCAACATTGTTTTTAATAACAATTTAATAATAAAGTATTTTTTATTTTTTACATCTATGAAACACACTACTTTTCCTACTCCCCCTGTTCCTTCAATCATATATTGACAATCGGTGGTGTACACCTAGTGTGAGTTACTCCGACATATATTATATATAAATTGTACGGGGGTAATACCCATCCAAATATATAACAGAAGCTAGACTAGAAGTCATGACAATCCTAAAGAGACGGACGTTTCCTAACAGTAAAATCACGTGTATAACTTGACCCTATGGAAGAATCCCAGTGGACATAATTGGATTTTCATAGATTGTCATAGCGTTGCTGGGGTACCGGATGTCTAGTTGCACAGTCTTGTTTGATGACACCTTTATTTTATTGCCATATATTTTGTCTTTAGAAACAATCCCACCCTAAATGATCGTTGCACAAGGCGGAAACCATAATGTAAGTGTTAGTCGTCGTATTGAACTTCTCTGCAACCGGTGGTAAGTATTCATGATGAAAACAATTCTCCAAATGCAGAAACACAGCGCTTGGCTTCACAAGCTTGCTCCACTTCAATAATCTCCTAAAATAGAGGAGAATGGAGAATAGTGATGAGTGTTCAGTCATTTCCGGAATGCATTTATTCTACATTATCCAGGAAAATATTCCCTCCTTCTGTGTTCAGCTCCATTTCTCCGAGGAGGTGAGGAATCAGCAAATTAGTTATCCAAAAAAACATCGGACTGAAAATGGATTTAGCCAAAAGAATTTACAATTACTGCTTAGAATGTGACTTTATGGGACGACGGCTGGACCATCAATCATATATTTTAGGCAATCGACCCTTCAACATTTATCTATTAATTTAAGGAAATGTCACCTTAAAAAAAAACTTTCTATAAGACCACATAATGGATATGGAGATAATAGAGGGAGGTCTCCCATTTAAAGCCCTCCTTTGTTAGCCAATGGCACTGTCATAGTCCAATGCTTCCGTCTCATAGGAGGACAGCAGTGAATGTGATGATGGGGGAGGGGCATTGCACCCTAAACGTCACCTCTTATTAGAGCGGAAAGTCCCCATCTCTGTGCATTACATAGAAACCCACTTATTTTTAACAGTCTCCATGTAATGCTTATCTAACAGGGTCATTCTTGAGAAGTTATTAGCAACGTTCCCAAAGATCCACTTATTGGCAGATGGTCCTGCTTAATTATAAGGGGTTGTTCAGACTGTGTATAAGCCTGGACATTTCTTTGCTTGGATCATCGCAGAGCCGATAATAACAAAAGGGGCAACATTTTCTTCCCCTTTTATTTCAGTGATTGGTGGGGGTCTCACTGATCACAACTTATGACATGTCTATGTGACACCTTGTCGTGGCAGGTGGGCTCACACAATTTGATCATAATGTGCGCGCTAAGAACCTCCCTATTGTAAGTAGATTCAGCAGTAATGCATATTTATTTATACTTAGTGGCTTAGGTGACATTGGTGTTCGCAGTGTGTTGTCACCATTTTCTTGCGTGATGTCTATGTGACAAGTCGGAAGTTTTCTTAAAATAGGTACCCATTGCGTATGAATGGTTGTATAGGGAGTGCAAAAAGGAGAAGGTCCTCATCCAAAAAAATCTGAATTGTCCAGCTAGATGTTATGGATTTATGCTACCACAACTATCCCAGGACAGGAGGGACTGGCACTTGTTTGGCCTCCTACCTCTTTCCGTGCCTTGCAGGAGTTGAGGGTGCTGTGATCTCCTGACTGGCTCTTCTCTCTTTGGTTTTCTAAAATTGCAGTAATTAAGGAGGGGAGGGAGAACTGTCAGGGTCAACCCACCCATGCGGAGGAACGACTCTCTTTATATTTCCCATTTAAGCCACAGGGGTCTCCAAAACCGATGTGCATTACACCCACAACCCATGCACATTACACCCGCAACTACACCCAGTTGCACCCAGCACTTTCAAGTTTAGGTACATGAGGCCTCTACTGTACTTCCATATCATTTCAAAGGTAGATGTAGCAAAATATTGAGTTTTTTTTGTTCGATTCTGCACAAAGAAGACAAAAAAAATCATGGCATGCTAAGTCAGAATTTTTCCTTATATATAATGCACCAGACATAGAGCCTGTATGGCAGCACATGGAGGCTACTGTATACGGCTCGGTGATAAAGAGTTGTACACTATACAGTCTGCAAGAACACTAATGCAGTGCCACCTGCTGGCCTCTCCAGGAAAAATAATGTCTGTTGCAATGCAATGTGAATTAGATGTCGGCAGGTGCCAAATGACACCTAGGCGCCTGCTATATCTGTCTGTATAAAGCTAAAATTCAGTCTAATTCTGCATGTACAGAAAGGAGAGGTGGCTTAATAGCGGTGTATCCTGAACCACTGACAGGCTCCCTTAGCATGTGGATTAGTCTTAATTTCTAACCTGTTATTGCTGTCAGTGAGAAGCCCTACACACGGTCTCAAATGACAAATAGAGAGAAGACATTTCCAAACGGTCAAAACTAAACACAGGGTTTGTCACCAAAATGCTTGTTTTCCAGCAAATACAAATAGCGTCGTCCAAATTTTGAGGCAGCTTTGGCACCATAGGGTTGCGAACACTGTTATTAAATAGAGTGTAAATATGTGACCTCGGCTGTAAATCTCATCTCATCTCCATATGCAAAGAACAGTTCATTGGATCTAATTACTTAACAATCTAAGAGCGCCGTAGGAAAGCATCACAGGACCCCCCAAATGTAACATAAATAGGGAAAAAAATACAAAGTGTCTGTTCCAAGCTGTAAACCCACCAGGAATCCACTACAATGACCCATTATCAAAGAAAAAACTTAATTGTTGTAGAGCGCGTTGCTGCACTCAGTATTTACCATGTGTATATTCGTCTTTTTCGTGATTTGATAAGTGCAATTAACCAAGTTAATTATGTAAAGGGGAAAAAATAAATAAATCTGAATAGATTTAGAATGGGGGAGTAAAAAGACAACTCAGAAGATATTAAAAGTATGTCTATGTTAGTTTAGGAAGGAGACTTGTGCAGTAAGAATCTAATTAGCTGTCACCAGTATACTAACCGTGAAATCCCCCGGCAGTGCATGACCAAACACTGAAATATTCCCTGATATGTAACTGTACAAGTTAGAAAAGTCTTTTTTGTTCTGTGGATTATACAACTACTGATATATTTCCCATATAAACAAGAATACAACTACTATAATACTGCCCTCTATATACAAGAATATAACTACTATAATACTGCTCCTATATACAAGAATATAATTACTATAATACTGCCTATATACAAGAATATAACTACTATAATACTGCTCCTATATACAAGAATGTAACTACTATAATACTGCCCCTATATACAAGAATATAACTACTATAATACTGCCCCTATATACAAGAATATAACTACTATAATACTGCCCCCTATATACAAGAATATAACTACTATAATACTGTCCCCTATGTACAAGAATATAACTACTATAATACTGCCCCCTATGTACAAGAATATAACTACTATAATACATACTCCTATATACAAGAATATAACTACTATAATACTGCCCCCTATATACAAGAATATAACTACTATAATACTGTCCCCTATGTACAAGAATATAACTACTATAATACTGCCCCCTATGTACAAGAATATAACTACTATAATACTGCTCCTATATACAAGAATATAACTACTATAATACTGCCCCCTATATACAAGAATATAACTACTATAATACTGTCCCCTATGTACAAGAATATAACTACTATAATACTGCCCCCTATGTACAAGAATATAACTACTATAATACTGCTCCTATATACAAGAATATAACTACTATAATACTGCCCCCTATATACAAGAATATAACTACTATAATACTGCTCCTATATACAAGAATATAACTACTATAATACTGCTCCTATATACAAGAATATAACTACTATAATACTGCCCCTATATACAAGAATATAACTACTATAATACTGCCCCTATATACAAGAATATAACTACTATAATACTGCTCCTATATGCAAGAATATAACTACTATAATACTGCCCCTATATACAAGAATATAATTACTATAATACTGCTCCCTATATACAAGATTATTACTACTATAATACTGCTCCCTATATACAAGAATATAACTACTATAATACTGCCCCCTATATACAAGAATATAACTACGATAATACTGCTCCCTATATACAAGAATATAACTACTATAATACTGCCCCTATATACAAGAATATAACTACTATAATACTGCCCCCTATATACAAGAATATAACTACTATAATACTGCCCCCTATATACAAGACTATAACTACTATAATACTGCCCCTATATACAAGAATATAACTACTATAATACTGCCCTCTATATACAAGAATATAACTACTATAATACTGCCTCTATATACAAGAATATAACCACTATAATACTGCTCCTATATACAAGAATATAACTACTATACTACTGCCTCCTATATACAAGAATATAACTACTATAACACTGCCCTCTATATATAAGAATATAACTACTATAATACTGCCCCCTATATACAAGAATATAACTACTATAATACTACCCCTATATACAAGAATATAACTACTATAATACTGCTCGTATATACAAGAATATAACTACTATGATACTGCCCCCTATATACAAGAATATAACTACTATAATACTGCTCCTATATACAAGAATATAACTACTATGATACTGCCCCCTATATACAAGAATATAACTACTATAATACTGCTCGTATATACAAGAATATAACTACTATAATACTGCTCCTATATACAAGAATATAACTACTATAATACTGCTCCTATATACAAGAATATAACTACTATAATACTGCCCCTATATACAAGAATATAACTACTGTAATACTGCTCCCTATATACAATAATATAACTACTATATACTGCCCCCTATATACAAGAATATAACTACTATAATACTGCTCCTATATACAAGAATATAACTACTATAATACTGCCCCCTATATACAAGAATATAACTACTATAATACTGCTCCTATATACAAGAATATAACTACTATAATACTGCCCCTATATACAAGAATATAACTACTATAATACTGCTCCTATATACAAGAATATAACTACTATATTACTGCCCCCTATATACAAGATTTTAACTACTATAATACTGGCCCCTATATACAAGAATATAACTACTATAATACTGCCCCTATATACAAGAATATAACTACTATAATACTACCCCTATATACAAGAATATAACTACTATAATACTGCCCCTATATACAAGAATATAACTATTATAATACTGCCCCTATATACAAGAATATAACTACTATAATACTGCCCCTATATACAAGAATATAACTACTATAATACTGTTCCTATATACAAGAATATAACTACTATAATACTGCCCCTATATACAAGAATATAACTACTATAATACTGCTTCCTATATACAACAATATAACTACTATAATACTGCCCCCTATATACAAGAATATACCTACTATAATACTGCCCCTATATACAAGAATATAACTACTATAATACTGCTCCCTATATACAAGAATGTAACTACTATAATACTGGCCCCTATGGAGAAGAGTATGAAGGTGGAGCGTTTGAACTGTAATGGTGCCCTCAGTTGCTGTAGATGTCTAGTTCATTAAGATTCCCCAGTATTAGATGAGTGAAGAGTGATGAACAGACAGATCTCCTACATGAAGAGCACATTTCAAGGTTTCAAACATCTTGATAAATACACCCTAAAGATGTGTATCCCCTCCAGTGGGGCTGGTGCTTTATAATTGCTTGGCTGTTATCTAGACTCATTAGCGCATTGCGTGCAGGATCTGAACTGTTAATTAGATATGTGTTGTTATAATTAACTGATTCTTATATGTGATTCACCTACCACTTCATCCTCAATAAGTGAGTTCATGGGAATATTGTTTTATCATTAGTTGTATGATTTTCTACAGAGAGTTTTAAAAGTGGTAACTAAAACTTTAACAGAATTTTAAGGAGCCCTCACTAGAGTGTGTTGTAAAAACATAAAAACTCGAGTAAAAAAAACAACTAATTTTAAACAAAACCTGTCAGTTCTCATGTGCGGTGTATTATAGAGGATCTCTCAGCTCTCCTGTGTGGTGTAGTATAGAGGATCTCTCAGCTCTCCTGTGTGGTGTAGTATAGAGGAGCTGTTTGCTCTCCTGTGTGGTGTAGTATAGAGGAGCTGTCAGCTCTCCTATGTGGTGTAGTATAGAGGAGCTGTCAATTCTCCTGTGTGGTGTAGTATAGAGGATCTGTCAGTTCTCCTGTGTGGTGTAGTATAGAGGAGCGGTCAGTTCTCCTGTGTAGTGTAGTATAGAGGATCTGTCAGCTCTCCTGTGTGGTGTAGTATAGAGGATCTGTCAGTTCTCCTGTGTGGTCTGGTAAAAAACTGGGAGAAAAAGAAGTCATATCGCCAACAAGGTTGAATGTAAAAATAGCAAAATTTTATTAGGACATACAATACAGAATTATAAATACAAATAAAATTCAAAGATAGATCCGAATAAAAAGGAAAAGAGCAGTGCGGTAATTAGAGATTTGGGATATAGAGCCCACTATAAATGCAAATAATTCTAATACAAAAACACTTCCTGGTGTGAATCACACATGACAACGTCTAGATGATATATTATCTGCATACATAATATGGACTAGAAGTGACACGCAGCAGAATTTAGGAATTAAGTTATAGCACCAGATCGATCCAAGTAGCTCTGATGCCTGTTACATAACTCGAGAGTAGTGTTTAGATATCTCTATTTGTTTTTGCCCTTGGCAGAAATGGGTACAGACAAACTGAATCAAAATGCCAAAGTAAACCTAAAGCTGTCAAAGACGTAGTCCAATATGTTTGGTCCGTGTGAAATCACATTGTATAAAGTGTAAAAAATGTAAAAAATGTAAAAAATGTATAGTGGTGGGCTTACCCATTAGAATAAATTGAGTGAAGTCCCGCACTGCAGCCTGAAAGGTGTTGCGCCCCGACGCGCGTTTCGCCGATATGGCTTCCTCAGGGGGTAGTGTAATGTGAGGTACGATGTTGAGCCTTATATGTGGTTCCATTAATCAAAAGATGTATAGTTCCGGTGTTGGTCCTCCCGTTCTGGTCTATGGCGCATGCGCGGGAACCTGGCCAGAGCCGCGAGATCCACGTCCCCTGTTCGTCACGCTCCCACTGCGCCTGCGTGCCACCAAGGACGCGTGTCCATGGGAACAAAGCAGGCGCAGTGCGAACGTGTAGACGACAGAGGAGCGTGGCGAGGCTCCAAGGTTCAACTACGGCATTCGCAACCCCAGGACGTATGGGAATGTTCAAGTACGTATGTGAACAAGTGTGATACTAAGAGACTGTGAATATAATCAACAATTAAAAAGAAAGAGAAAAAAAATATAAAATGTAGATGTTGATACAATAGGTATCGGATGAGAAAGTGGGTGTGAAAATACAAAAACAAAAAAAGAAACGATATAGCCTATACAACATAGGATAACAATAGTGATATAGCGTGACCGGTATAATCAGAACCGATCATTATAACTAATAATGCAAATATATGTGAAATAGTGAATAATAATAATGAAAATAAATTAAATTAAATATTGAGCAAATATATTGAATAAGTGAGACAACAAAGAAACGAAAGGAAAGGGGGGGAGGGGGGGGGGAAAGGGGAAGGAGGCGAAGGACAACTGAAAAGTGAACAAAAATATTACACGTGAAAAAAGAAGATCATGGAAGGCATGAAAATACGACGCCTATAATATATATATATTATTGCGAGTAGTGAACACAAACAAAATACAAAAAAGCAAGAGACAGTGTAATAAATAATTATAACATAATGGATTGGTAAGTGTCAAAAGGTGCCAATCAATTAGAATTACAAAATACATTAAAACACATACAACATAAAGAGGTATATGATATAATATAAATCAGTGAACAGAAATTAAATGGATGAACTATTCCAATTGATAGATTCATTGTCCAGAGGGGTTGATTGATGTATCATAGATATAATTCCATGATGTTTCGACGGAACAGCGCTCAAGAAAATCGCACGATCTAAACACAATACTGCAAAAAGAGAACAGGCATTAATAACTAATTAAAAATACATAAAAACTAAAAAGGAAAAGTTAATCTAAGAGGGATTTTTAGGCAAAGTCATATTGCGTACCAACCAGGTGACCTGAATCTTACAAAAAGGCCGAGAAACTTAAATTTTCATTGAGCCCATATGGGGTCATGGTGCCCAGTGTAATGATCCACCTGCATTCTTTTTGTGCTAGTACTTTTTTGATGTCCCCCCCTCTCACACCACAATGAATACGGTCAATGCCCCTAACTCGAAACGTTTTAGGGTCACATCCATGTTTGAGTTTAAAATGTTTTGGGATGGTTTTTAGAATTGTCAGGTCCACTACATCTCTCGCTGCGGATATGTCCCGTACATGTTCCCTTACCCTTAGTTTTAGCTGTCTGGAAGTTAGGCCCACATAGACCATAGGGCAGTCGCATGTAGCGTAGTATATCACGTGAGTGGTATTACATGAAATATACTGTAGGATTTTAAACCGTCTGTCCGTCTTTACGGAATCAAAGTGTGTGGTCCGCAGGATATTGGGGCATGCTATACAGTCACCACAGGGGAAGCAACCCTGGGCGGGGCCTCTGGCCGAAAAGGGATTCTGTCGTTTAGGGACATAGTGGCTCTGTATAAGGATATCCCTCAAGTTCCTGCTTCTTCTTGCAGTCATTTGGGGATGTGGGGGTAGGGCTGTAGTCAATGTTGTTTCCAGCTGTAGAATGGGCCAATGTTTTACCAGGATTTCTCTCATCAATTGCCACTGATTGTTGTGAGTCGAGATAAATCTGATCACATCAGGTGTTTTTTCTTTCAGTTTTGGAGGTGGTGGGTAGAGTAATTCTCTCCGTGCCACCCTCCTAGCCCGATTATAGCCCTGTTTAATACAGCGGTGGCTATACCCTCTTTCTTTAAACCGTTCCCTTAAGTCTTGAGCCTGATTTTCGAAACTAGAGTCCGAAGAGCAGATCCGCCTCATCCTCAGAAATTGACCAACCGGGACAGCTTTGACTGTAGAATAGGTGTGTGCTGATGTGGCATGTAAAAGGGAATTAACCGACGTCTCTTTTCTGTAGACGTCGGTCTGTAATCTTCCCTCTGGATCTGATGTAATAATTATGTCCAGAAAGTTCACCTTTTGTTTGTCATGAACAAATGTCAATTTAATATTCCAATTATTGGTATTCAGAAACTGCATAAAATTTACAAGTTGTAATTCAGTTCCCTGCCAAATAATGAAGACGTCATCAATATAGCGTAACCAGCACAGCACATGGTTGTCGGCGTAGGCGCCGTCACCATGCACAACCCGCCTCTCCCAGAGGCCCAGAAACAGGTTGGCATATGACGGCGCGCACGCCGCCCCCATGGCCGTGCCTTGTTTTTGAACATAAAAGGAATCTTTAAAGACAAATAAATTATGTGTGAGGATGAATTCCAATAGAACCACTATCAAATCACATAAGTAGCTGTCCCGGTTGCTCATACCAAGGAAGAAGCGGACCGCTTCAATACCATCAGAGTGTCTAATACACGTGTAGAGGGATTCCACATCTGCTGTGACCAGTAGCATACCCTCCTCCAAATATATACCATCGATTCTTTTAAGTACCTCCGTGGTATCTTTAACGTGTGATGGTAAGCATTCCACTAGGGGTTTCAAGTAAAAATCTATGAATTTGCATACTGGTTCACATAGACTGCCAATCCCTGACACTATGGGGCGACCTGGGGGATCCCCAATATCCTTATGGATTTTGGGAAGGAGGTAAAAGGTTGGGATCTTAGGGAAATCCACAGTTAGACCCTCTAATGTTTTTTTAGGGATGATCCCTTTCTCAAAGGCACTATTCAGGATTTTCATCAAATCCGAGGTGAAGGTGTTTATCGGGTTATGGCTCAATTTACAATAAGTATCTTTGTTCCATAGTTGGCGGAATGCTTCTTTCTCATATTGTGTGGTCTGGTGTAGTATAAAGGATCTGTCAGTTCTCCTGTGTGGTGTAGTATAAAGGATCTGTCAGCTCTCCTGTGTGGTGTAGTATAGAGGATCTGTCAGTTCTCCTGTGTGGTGTAGTATAGAGGAGCTGTCCCTTCTCCTGTGTGGTGTAGTATAAAGGATCTGTCAGTTCTCCTGTGTGGTGTAGTATAAAGGATCTGTCAGTTCTCCTGTGTGGTGTAGTATAGAGGATCTGTCAGTTCTCCTGTGTGGTGTAGTATATAGGATCTGTCAGCTCTCCTGTGTGGTGTAGTATATAGAGGAGCTGTCAGCTCTCCTGTGTGGTGTACTTTAGAGGATCTCTCAGCTCTCCTGTGTGGCGTAGTATAGAGGAGCTGTCAGCTCTCCTGTGTGGTGTAGTATAGTGGAGCTGTCAGTTCTCCTGTGTGGTGTAGTATAGAGAATCTGTCAGCTCTCCTGTGTGGTGTAGTATAGAGGATCTGTCAGCTCTCCTGTGTGGTGTAGTATAGAGGATCTGTCAGTTCTCCTGTGTGGTGTAGTATAGAGGAGCTGTCCCTTCTCCTGTGTGGTGTAGTATAAAGGATCTGTCAGTTCTCCTGTGTGGTGTAGTATAAAGGATCTGTCAGTTCTCCTGTGTGGTGTAGTATAGAGGATCTGTCAGTTCTCCTGTGTGGTGTAGTATATAGGATCTGTCAGCTCTCCTGTGTGGTGTAGTATATAGAGGAGCTGTCAGCTCTCCTGTGTGGTGTACTTTAGAGGATCTCTCAGCTCTCCTGTGTGGCGTAGTATAGAGGAGCTGTCAGCTCTCCTGTGTGGTGTAGTATAGTGGAGCTGTCAGTTCTCCTGTGTGGTGTAGTATAGAGAATCTGTCAGCTCTCCTGTGTGGTGTAGTATAGAGGATCTGTCAGCTCTCCTGTGTGATGTAGTATAGAGTAGATGTCAGTTCTCCTGTGTGGTGTAATATAGAGGATCTGTCAGTTCTCCTGTGTGGTGTGGTATAGAGGATCTGTCAGTTCTCCTGTGTGGTATAGAGGAACTGTCAGCTCTCCTGTGTGGTGTAGTATAGAGGAGCTGTCAGCTCTCCTGTGTGGTGTAGTGTATCTGTCAGTTCTCCTGTGTGGTATAATATAGAGGAACTGTCAGCTCCCCTATGTGGTGAAGTATAGAGGAGCTGTCAGCTCTCCTGTGTGGTGTAGTATAGAGGATCTGTCAACTCTCCTGTGTGGTGTAGTATAGAGGATCTGTCAGTTCTCCTGTGTGGTGTAGTGTAGAGGATCTCTCAGCTCTCCTGTGTGGTGTAGTATAGAGGATCTCTCAGCTCTCCTGTGTGGTGTAGTATAGAGGATCTCTCAGCTCTCCTGTGTGGTGCAGTATAGAGGAGCTGTCAGCTCTCCTGTGTGGTGTAGTATAGAGGATCTGTCAGCTCTCCTGTGTGGTGTAGTATAGAGGATCGGTCAGCTCTCCTGTGTGGTGTAGTATAGAGGATCTGTCCGTTCTCCTGTGTGGTGTAGTATAGAGGAGCTGTCAGTTCTCCTGTGTGGTGTAGTATAGATGAGCTGTCAGTTCTCCTGTGTGGTGTAGTATAGAGGATCTGTCAGCTCTCCTGCGTGGTGTAGTAGAGGATCTGTCAGCTCCCCTGTGTGGTGTAGTATAGAGGATCTGTCAGCTCTCCTGTGTGGTGTAGTATAGAGGATCGGTCAGCTCTCCTGTGTGGTGTAGTATAGAGGATCTGTCAGTTCTCCTGTGTGGTGTAGTATAGAAGATCTGTCAGTTCTCTTGTGTGGTGTAGTATAGAGGAGCTGTCAGCTCTCCTGTGTGGTGTAGTATAGAGGAGCTGTCAGCTCTCCTGTGTGGTGTTGTATAGATGAGCTGTCAGTTCTCCTGTGTGGTGTAGTATAGAGGATCTGTCAGCTCTCCTGTGTGGTGTGGTGTAGTATAGAGGATCTGTCAGTTCTCCTGTGTGGTGTAGTATAGAGGATCTGTCAGCTCTCCTGTGTGGTGTAGTATAGAGGATCTGTCAGTTCTCCTTTGTGGTATAATATAGAGGAACTGTCAGCTCTCCTGTGTGGTGTAGTATAGAGGATCTGTCATCTCTCCTGTGTGGTGTAGTATAGAGGATCTGTCAGCTCTCCTGTGTCGTACAGTAAAGAAGATTTATCAGCTTTCCTGACCAGTCTATATTAGTAAATACAGTATTTGTATTTCTGATCAAATAACATCTCTGGCACATTTTTTTCTTAAACTCTGCATCATGTCATTCCTTTGTTATTCTTCCTGGAAATGCATAAATACATTTATAACTGTGTGTTACAATTATTCATTAGTGTCTGAGTATAGGCACACAAATCTCCCTTTTTTCTGCTCAACTTCTATCTCACAGAATGCAGTCTCACTGACACAGTAAGGGCTTGTCCACACACAATGGAATTGTTGCAGAAAATGTCTGCAGCAATTCTGGCGGAAAAAGCAGACTTTCCGCTGCGGCAAAAACGCACCATTTCCTGCCGTTTTTATGGCAGAAAATAATGCGTAAATTGCTGCGTTTTTCCCAATGTTAGGAGATGGGGACATCTCCTCTGAAAAACGCAGCAATTCTGGACACTTTCCGTAGCAGGAATGGACATGCTGGTGCATCCCGCTTCTCTTTTCCCCCTTGTTTTCTATTTACTATTTTACACTAGATGGTTTTTGGAGGACTGAGGAGGATTGTGAATATTTATATCCTGCAGACAGGGATAGGGCAACTACAGGCTGTTGGGGTGGAAGTAAAATGATACTTTCCCCTAATAAGATATATTACAAAGGTTCAAATATTCAGATGTACGTCTGATTTCTCTAGTTTATGTCAGTGTGATCGGATATGTCAATAGAAAAGATGTGATAGGGACAGAATTGCAGTCATGATTTGGGGTACAGAAACAAAGCGCCCAGTACCCTCGGTTATGGATGGGTGTGGGAGATAATCACCTCATAATCCCTCCGCTGTCCTATAAAGCTGATGATCTATTTTTCTTTTCTTTTTTGATATTCTTTAAATACCTCGATCTATTCCCTTGTTGATTCTGCTCTGAGTGATACATGACACTGGGAACATGGTGTAACCTGTATATCTGATCTGTGAATACCCCCGGGTGATACATCTATAGTACATCATAATGATTTTCTGTCTTCAAGTTCATTCCTTGACAAGATGTGTAACATATATGGTACACACCAGTGGTGCAACTTTTTACCCACAATGATAACTAATGTTAATGCATGACTTAAATTAGAACTGATTTTCATGGGGCGTTAAAGGGCACTAGTGAATGAGGCAACATCAAGCTTATTTCTGCCTTTGCAATCATGCTTTTCTATGCCCCAGTGCATCTGAAACAAAAAAAGATCAAGCAATGCTGCAAAAATGTACCACCGTTTTGTGTATACAGCTTCAATGCAGAACTATGTGCAGAGGAGGGATGCAGTTCCCTGGTTACAGACTAAAAACAATTCCTGTCTATAGTATGATCCTGCAGTCATGTATTACTCCCCTTGTTCTTGCTGACCTCCACCTAAGGTCAACCACACACAGAAGGTTATAGATCCCGGAGGAGTCTTTTGGGTTGTATTTTCTCCAAGAAATCACAGCTTGCTCAGCCATATGGGTGTGAGAATGGGACGAGGAAGGAGACATATGCACACAGGCTTGGCTATTGTGTTAATGTAAGAAAAGAGAGAGCGCAACTTCACAGGGAACACCCACTGTGCTCTGAACCTGCAGCTCCACAAGCAACATGTAGCAGATCTTGAAAATAAAAGAAGCAAGACAAAAATTAGCCAGCAACATAAAGCAACTTGAAGCTCTCCAGGTACATGGATACATAAAAATCATATGTGTTCACTGACTGGGGTGCACATACTATTGAAGTAGCATTTTATATGTAAAATAGCAGTAACTATGAGTTGTCCTTTATTATCAAGTTTGTGTTTATTTTTTTCTAGGTTTTTTAAGTACAGTAGGAACCTGGTTATATGAATTTTTAGCTAATTTTAAATTTTTTAATCCATCGTTAATTTAAGAAAAAAGATCTATTTTGGAGGATTGACACAGAAAAGTCTGGAACGGCCGTTCCGCTAGATCACCTTGAGTGTCCCCTAGAGGCTGTAACTTCTGATATGGATTTTCCTAATAGGCTGTAATCCAGTGAATACATTTTAAACCCAGACAGTGGTGGTAAATCCTTTTTTGTAATCGTTCTTCTAGGAATCCCAGGGAAATAGTCTATAGTCAATACAATAAACTTGAGTCAGGACGTGTTTGTGCTTTCCGGTAAAATCCTTTAATCCCTTCAAAAATAGCTTTATAATAGGATCATGAAACATTGATTGACCTCCACACCCCCCATGGAAGCGCCCCATGTGTCCGGAGGCTGGCAGAAGTGACATAATACTGGATAATCAGGAGATATTTGTGTTTCTGTGTCCCTGATAAGAGCAGGACTCATGGTCGGCACTCACAATCAGCCCGCGTTTGGTAATGTATTGATCCGACCATTGGAAATTGCGTCTTGCGGCGTCTATGATTGGGTCTTGTAGGCAGTAGTAAGATCTTCAGCTACAGAACCCAATTACTTAACGCATGGGCGGCAATGATTATTGGTGGGAAGAGATGGCATTGATGGTGTCTGGCTCATTTTTAATGACTTTTTGTTACGGTGGCGTTTTCGACAGGCTCCGATCAATACCTACATGCGAATAGACGTGATTAGACTGATGGAAGACCCTATGTGGTAACGCACAATTGGTAGCATTTATACAAAACAAATGTAGAGGAACATTTTTGGCTTTGCCAATAACAACCATGTCCTTATATCCTAAATTGCGCTATTAAAGTGTTAACTAACGTTTCATTGATTACTATGGGATCCACCAGGGATATAATAGCGGTATCTACAATGTCCACCTGAAATAAATACAAAAAAATCCCAGTAAATAGAAGTCCTTGTGTCGGGTCATTAAAAACAATTTCTAGACGTTTATCCGAGTCTTCGAAAAGTAACGCAGGACATGGCGGCCGTTACAGCCGCAATGAGGTTGTCACCTTTTCCTAGACTTCTGTCTGTTCCTATACTGTGGTATAGCTGGACAGATTTAAAAATTAGAACAAACCACATGAGGAAAATGTCATGTTCTCTATTAGTTGTAATATGGTAAAGAAACTAATATGCTGCATTACCAATTATAGCCACTAGGTGGGGATGATCAGTGTTTTGTACAATGTAATTTATAGTCTATACTAGGGCAGAATTATTATGTGCCATACTTAGGGGAGTTTATACAAATACACCCATCTGGGGTAAAATTAGATAGCAATTATACACTAAGGGAGTAGTAGTACCTTGAAACAAGCGTTCCGCTGATGAAGTAGAGAAGTCAACAGTAAGGTACGTTAAAGGGGTTGTCCAGTTTGGACGATCCCGATCCCATTTTGTTAGATGGTGAAAAGATAAACTCCAGTAGTAGGATGGCCCTGGCACTACAGCGCCACTGCAGGGGAAATTAAGCATTACACAGTTCCCATTAAAATCATGTAATGCTTGGATATGCTAGGTCCTCCGGAGTAAGAGACGCTCTTTGGTGATGGTCTCCAGTCTGCCTAATAAGGATCCTAAAGAGGGGACCCTTCCTATCTACGGAGACCTACTTAATAGAGTAGGACAACCCTTTCCTGCATTTTTTTCTATATTTATTACAATACTGCACATATTCCTCATAACATTATGATCCCAAAAATACACAGATTTTTAAAAAAACAGTGGTTACCCATATCGACCAATCAGATTAGAGCTCTAATTTTTCTTAGTCTGGACAGAGAATGAAAGGAGTGACCTGATTGGTCGCCATAGACATCTTGCCAACGTTCCTTTGCGGTGGTTTATTCATCTCTCTAGGCTATCGTTTGGCGACGTGAACATTAAGCCTTGTTGAAACACTGAAGATCTTTCCGGCATTTCCTTTTCTCAAGAATAGCACTTAGCAAAATGTAAAACGAAGCCGTTCTCATCAGAAATGGAAAACACTCCAGCGCGGAAGGGCGTAGAAAAGAACAGTCCATGGCATTTTAATTCTCAGAGCTGAATACATTTTATACCGACTTTCCTGCAGAACCATTAACAGATCGACACAAAGATCAAATACTTAATGCGTGAAGAATAAAACCAGATTGTGATGAGGAGTTTAGAATAAGACCTTTAACCCCTTATTTCCTGGGGGGGGGGGGAAAGCCCAAACTTCTGAGGCCTCTGTTTTAGGGAGAACTTCCCTCCTATATCTCTTTTTAGATCAAAAGAAGGTTCATATTGCGGCACAAGGGACATTGGAAACATTCCCTAACTTTTTGTATCAAAAGGATGACCCTATCATGGCAATACGAAGAAGGGAAACCTGTCCTAACTTTTTGGATCAAAATGAATATCATATGACGGCAGTTACGGCAGAACGGCTCAGACGGCTTAGAGCAGTTACATCATTTTGCCACATGCATCGGGCTGCTTCCATTCTGTGCTGTCAACAGGCCGGCACAGGCGACGCAATGCAGTGATGTCATCGCGCCACCTAGGCTGGGCAACTGACGCTTTTGGACCATTAGATGACAAAGATACAGTTGAAAATAATGCCACCGCCAGGGAACCCGGTGCTGATGTACCATTTTGCCCTATAGTTAAAGCGGCCCCGGAGAGAGGAAAAACATTCCCTACCTTTTTGGATTCAAATAGAGGATCATATCACGACACTGGGGAGAAGGGAAACATTTCCTAACTTTTTTAATTAAAAGGAGGGCCATGGCATAGTCGTGGCTGGCAGCAAAGGAGCTCAGCAACCTGGCCCAGGCAGAGCAAAGCGGTGACATTAGAAAGAATGGCGGGGCAAGGAGGTGATGGGTCTGTACTCCGCCATCGTTTTCAACTGTAAGTAGTGTCATGGACCCGGAGTAGATGTACCTTTTGCCCTATGGTTAAGCAGCGAAACAGTCCGTACATTTTTGAATCACATCACGGCACTAGGGAGAGGAGAAAAATTCCTTAACATTTGGTGAATGTTTGTCCTCTCCCTTGTGCCTCGATCTGATCCTCCGAGTCATCTATAAAGACATACAGTACACTCTCTTACCTGATTTTTCTATCTATTTCCACTGTAGAGTAAACAACAAGCTAAGGTTGTGGGTGAATGGCAGGGGAGAGCAGGGACTATGCGTTTCAGTGAAGCCTGGGTGACCTTGTGACTAAATGATAGTTCCATAACTTCCTATAATGGCTGCTGTAATTTTAGCTTTTTCCTGGACCCAGCTAGAATAAAAGAATAAGAGCAAAACTGGCTGACAGAAAAAAAAATATAAGAATAGAAAGCACATAATAACATGAAGAGCTCTCAGCTTATAGTCTTATGTTTGAGCTTTAATCACCCTGTCGTGGATACATGTATTTATAAAGCAATCTTATAATAGACCTTGTCATCCTGAGGGAAATGAATGTACAATGTAAATAATATGATTATAGTTTACAAAAATTTTCCATTGAATGACCAACATAAAATTGGAGTTATTGCCAGGGAAACGGCTGAACGCACTTTTCCCGAATATACAATGAAACTGTGACATTACTCGGCACCCATTGGAATCCATGTTGTGGGGGACTCTATAAATGAGGGTCCAAGCCGGGGATTTTTCAGTAAAGCCGACTCATTGTATAATAAAAAGTCCTGCAACTTTCTAACACACTTTGCCTTCCAATCTCTCACCAAGAAGCTAAAAACCCATCGTGACCTAGACCTGCTCACACAGCTGCATGATTTATTGATAGAGAACGCTGTGATACATTGTTGCGAGGCCCGCACCTATGTACGCATGTGTAGGTCAAGGTAATTCTCAGCCTCCGAATATAAAAAATGACTATTCCTTTTCACTGACAGCAAGAAGAGATCTTGCAAATAATAAGGAATTGGAACTCTTCATTATACAAAGAATCAACCTTTTTTTAATATATATATATATGATCAGATAACCCCTTTAAATCAACAGTATAATTTTTGGGACAAATCTGTATGGATACCTAAAAAGTGTGTTTTAAAGTGATAGGCTCTTATCAGGGGGCAGGGTAGATTTGATTGAGGGCATAGCTAGGGGAGGGGCAGGGTTTAGCTATGGGGGCTATCGGGAAATGTGTCCCCCCCCCCCCCGGGCTGGGTGCCAAGGGAGTACCATGACACTTCGCATTGGCCAAGATATGTAAACAAATGGATGGGGGCAGCAAACAGAACCTTAGCCCCAGGTGAAGGAAATTCTAGCTCTGTGGAGAGGCATGCCCCATGGATACTGAGTGCCAGGGGGCGCCGCCAGCAGTCCTTTCTGCCCGTGCTAGGGTATTTACATACAGGACTAGGGCAGCAAACTGTATCTTCGCCACGGGTGAAGGAAAGCCTAGCTACAGCTCTGTGGAGGGGCATGTCCCATGGGTACTGAGTCCCAGGGGGTACCCACAAGCCTTTCTGCCTGTGCTAGGGTATTCACATACAGGGCTAGGGCAGTAAATGGAATTTTTGCCCGAAGTGAAAGAAATTCCCGGTACGAGCCTATAGACTTCTATGAGTGCTGTTTTCCGGCTACGTACACCTTTGAGGTTATAATGAGCCGTAAGTCGGTCACGTGCAGTACGTCAGGACTTATCCCGGGAATATTTGTGATCCGTTTTTGCCGCCTCTTCATATTTCTTAGTAAAAAAACACGGTAATTAGTTTGTTTCCTTTAGTTCAGTCGTCCTGTAAGTAAAGAGCTTCGTTTGAGACAAACTCGAATAATACGCTACTTAATTGAACAAAACACGTCTCAGGAAATGTAAGACGGGGAGGGGGCGCATATACTAAGAGAAGTGTGTGGAAAAACAGGCCGGTAATGACTGGTGTCTGCGGGTGGCTTCCCAAGGGCATTAAAGATTCATTGCGAGCAAAAATCTAAATTAATTACATTTTGCTGGAGATGACTTCCAAAGATTAGAAAGTCTTTAAAGTTTCTTAGATGTTAAAAGGCCAAATGATTCACTTATTAACGGGCTGACACCCAGCGCACACCAGTTACTTATGGGAAGGCTTTTTGCCGTGTGTTTTTGTATTTCTCGTTACCGGGGTAATAATAGGAGAGCGCTCGGTATGTTTGTCTGCGAGGAGCCAAAAAGGATTAAACGAGGTCAGATATTCAAGAATAAATTATCACTTTCTATCCACAACTTGTATCACGTAAGCGCAAAACGAGTCTCGAATGCAATTGGAAATCTGGACCCAAAAATAATTTATTCATCATTTTGTTTTCTTCCAGGGAGCGGCGGTTCATCTCTGAAACGGGCTTTATTATGCATTCAGATAAACCATAGCAATCAATCAGTATATCATGCTACCTTCTGGATTTCTACCTGAAGCCGGGGTGGTCATACCTTATTTGAAGGTACGGGGGCCCTAATGGGAAATGGGCCTGCCACCACCACCAGAAAAACAATCAGTTCCTCCTATCATCTTCTACAGTAGTCTCCAACCCATAGCTCTCCAGCTGTTACACAACTACAAATCCCATCATGCCTTACCAGGGCAGGCTGGAGGATGTAATCTCCCATCAGTTGGAGAGCCACGTGTTGAAGACCACTGGTCTACTTAATGGCATGTAAGAGACTGGTACACCGATCATGCGAGGGGCAATCTATGGTGGTCACCTCATTCTTGACAAATTTACTGTTGAAGAACTAGTGGCCCACAAACTGTTTCTGCACGCAGTTCTTCTTCTGTCCACCTCAAGTCATTCAGTAGAGTCTTCTAGTAGTTTCTTACAGTATGTACTAACCTTCCAATTATTTTAGTAATGTCTCATGACAGGTAGGTACTGCCTAAACGCACCAAGGCATGGATTCAGCCACTCGGAGAACGTTTTTCTTTGGTTTGTTTTCTCCAATGAAGATTATGGAAAAGGATGAAAGGTTGTCAGGCTTCTCAATGAAGAGTCCATGGTTGACGTGATTGTCTCCACCCATGTTCCTGTTGGTCGTCTTCTTTCCCTCTTACTCTTCTTAACATTATTGTCTTCTCCAATGAGCAGAGTTTGTCCAAAATAAGATACATTTTCAGATTGGTCATTTGTTCTTCAAGTTGAAGGCTCTTTCTTGCCATGCATTACCTTCACCAAGTTCAAAAGTGGCATTGCTTTACTGGTCTGGAAAAAATATATAATATTCGGAATTATAAGGGATCCAACATGATTTACCCAGTAGATAGTGAACCTTTAAGACATGTTATGGAAGATACCATTGGAGTTAGGCAACATATATGATACTCGTGCTAGGAAATAAGCTCTAAACATGCATTGGCAGCAGATGATGTAGGGTTTTCCATAAAAAACACATATACAATACTTCAATACTCCAGACCATATGGATTGATGAGGTCTACCTGCCGATAGAGCAGTGTTTCTGTTATTCAGTAGGGTATAATAATATTGAGGACTTTGCCCCTATAGATATTTCCACACTATATGGTCCACTATTATGTCCTTCAGTGTATGACTGAGTAAAGTCTTCCAGGATATCATTATTGATCGAAACAGTCCTGTAGTATGTACAATAACTTGGATGCTTCATCAAAAATGTCATTCCGTTGAGGTTCCCTATATATCATTCATAATGTCTAGCACTAGGTCTGTCAGTATTAGCCCCAGCCCCAATGAATCACTGCATAACTCCTTCCAGTTTTTATTTAGCTCTCACTGAAGGTTGCTGAAGCTATTTTTGAGTTTATCTGAATCCGACATGTGGGGGAGTCAAAAATATCCCTCATTCTGTCATGTAGTATTTTATTCAGTAGGATTTCTACCATAGGAACAGTATTGACATGTTAAAACTTTAAAGAAGAATTCACTTCTCAGACATTTATGGCACATTTACAGGATTTATGGAGAATGGGGGATCCACCACATCCAGGCGGAGAATGAACGGGGAAGTGGCCGCACATGAGGCTCTCTACATTCATTTCTATTGGAGTTATGGGTTACATGCTTGCTCTGCTGTCAAATCCCATAGTGAACGGAGGTCGGCATGCACGTAGGTGTCCATTCATTCTCTGTCTGGATGCTTCGACTGGCCGTCACTGCTGCAGGCGAGGCAGGGGTCGGGACCCCATTGTCCAGATAGGTTCCAGAGATGGAACCCATTAATCAGACATTTATGGCATATCCTCTGGATGTAGGAATACCTCTTTATTACTGGTGAAGTTTATGTTGGGTGACAAATGAAAAAAAAAGGAGACCATTGGCCGAATGAAGCAGGACCTTTCGCTTGAAGAACCAATGGACTAGACTGGAGTTGTATCTCATTCTTGACATGTTTACGAGAAGACCTAGACTATTAACCTCAGAAAATGTAAAGGAAAGAGAACATCCTTTGAGACGATGGATGAAGATAATCACAGAAATTCTTAATAGACCAAACATGAACACTTTAAGAAGCTCTAAGACCCAAACTGAGCAAAGGACATTCTGGAGGAAGACAAATTATGGTCACCCTCTTGGTAAACAACTCTTGATAGAATCGTTAGATGTGGTGTCACAAATACATGGACCTCAATCATGGAGGTCAACAAGTAGGTCATTCTACAAGGTCAACCATGATGTCATGATGTCCCACTATATCATTTATTAGTATATCAATGGTTTGAGCCAACAGAATTTTCCACTTTATAATCGGCAGAAAGCTGTTAATGAAGGAACGGTAAACACCTTCCACTAAACAGTTTCATGTGTATTGGAGAGAATAAACCTTTATCAAACATTTAATCCGAAACCTGGCTTTGAACCAAGAAGGCATACAATTCCATAATTAATTTTGTTATACCTCCTTTTGCTAATCACTGATAAAAAGCTTAATTCTATTAACAACTCGACTTGACGAATTGCATGGCTCAACGGAACCGTTTAGAAATTAATTAGGCATTTTATGGCATTAGACAGGATAAACTCATGAGCCGGACTGTGTTGGGAAGAGCCTACATATGGATTATGGAAACATCCAGGACTGGAAACAATGACAAAAGGAAACTGATAAGTAGAGTCTACAACTATGGCTTGAAACACGGTTTTTGTACAGGTGAAGACTGACTTGTAAACAGAGAAATATCTTGAGCTTGGGGCAAGCTGAAATTCACCAAGTAATTAGAGGCTGAGAAGATATGCTCATGTCAAGTCATTAAGATGATGTTTTGTATCCTTGCCTACTCAAAGCAACAGCCCCAAGCAGTAGACTTCTCTATCAAAACGCTGCCCAATTTAAAGGGTTTTTGAACATCTATTAGAAGATTAAACCAGTAGGTGACATGTGCGTCCACTCTACAGCTTCTTGTATCTGGAGTTGTGGGGCGGGGGGGGCCACACTTCTTTTGCCTACTCATTGAGTTGGAAGAGTGAAGGAACTGGATCTCTGGGATTTGGCCAATCAAACATTAAATAGTTGCATAAATTGTTGGTTGAAAAAAGACCTAGATGGTTCAACCTTCTATAGCTACAAACCCTAGTTGATCCAGAAGAAGGCAGAAACCACCCTTGAATGGAATAGACCATTTTGCCAAAAAGTGGTAAAAATTCCTTTCTGACCCCCGTCTGGTCATCGGACAGATTCCTGCATCCACATTTTACATTACTAATATTGTGCTTCTTGAAGAAGATGTCTGAGCCCTTCTTTCATCTCTCCACACTTTCGGCCATTATCAAATCCTGTGGTTGCAGGTCCCATCACTTTATGGTTTGGACATGATGTAAATGCTATCGAACTTTGTGATGAAATTGCACTTCCTTTAAAATTGATGTTGATCAATATTGGCCCAAAACTCTCAGTCTTCACTGTCGACTTGACCAATTCAGTGAATTGACAGATATAGTAGGCAGCCCCCAGAACTGCGGCTCTGTGGGCTGTGTAGTCCCCATTATAATTAAACCTTATTCCTTTGAAAACTGATGCTCCAGATCTCTAGTGTCATCTCCAGTGTCTTGAAAATTCCTCATTTTTGACGTTTTCAGAATTTCAAAAATTTGAAAGACGCAAAAATGTTTCCTGTCTAAGCTCTAAGTTGACTATGATCTTATAGACGAATGCTCATTCACGACTACTGAACCCATGACCAGTGAAATTCAAACCGTTGGTCGAATCTCGATAGTGGTCAGATTTCTCCGAGGTGTAAGGTTTTTGGTTTTTTTTCCCCATTTCTTACCCATTCATAAATGTGTTCAATTGCTTTAAGGAACCTAAAAAAAACCTAAAAGAATAACAAATATGTAAAAAAAAAAGACATAAAAGACGATAAATCTTATAGAACATCATAGAAATGTGGTCTCTGCCTGGTGATCACCATCATCACATCATCATGAACAGATTTGTAATAACGGATATTTCTAATGAGTCAAAGAAATAATGAAACGGCTTGAGCCGGAAGGTCATATATTAGCTAAGCACGAGATACGTCAGGGCTCCCATGAGCTGAGCCATATGTTCTCCTGAACGCTCTAATAATAGTCCCTCGCGATTCCCTTGTGACTGCGTCAGGGATGTTACCCTTTCATCAGACATAATTCTCCATTTCAGATTCATGAAAATAGGAAATGTTATGATCTTCTGTAATTGTTTTCATTTGAGGCAAATTTTTGGTCCCGTACCATTTGTTCAATTGCACAATACCATAAGGCTGCCCCTATGTGTAAGAAAGCTGAAACTTGTATTCTCATGCCACTTGAACTTCCACTCATTTTTGGTTATTTCCCCGTACGTGCAGAAACGGGACCTAGAAATATTCAAAAATTTTCAAAAAGTTCTGTGATCCTCAAATTCTAAAACTTTACGTAAAAGTCAGTTGTTAGCATGTTCGACCAATTTTGCTAATTTCCTATTAAGAAACCATATTTTCACCATCTAATGTAGGCTTCAGTCCCACATGTGAAATGTAAAAATCGAATTTGAGAATTTTGAGAATTTGTAGACTAGTAAAACCCTGTACATATTACCCAAAATCACTTACACGTAGTACATCAGTCTATGGGTTGTCCTCTTCAGATATCTTATCAGTCCTTTATACTCTTGAGCCAATTTTGAGGTTTTTTTTTTTGCTCTCCTACATACATAAAAATAGGCAAAACAAAATATAAACAGCAAAATATAAATATTTCCATTAAGGTTATTTCGGATCTTTGCAATGTATTCTCCATTTCTTATATTTTTATGTGTTGCTCCTAGAACTCAAGAATCGACTTACTAAAAAGCATAATTGCTATCACATAAAATATTTTTGTAATACTAGAAAATGTTACGGGAGTGAAAATAAATTTGTGTTGTGGGGAATTATCTTTTCCGTTTTAGCTTTAGGCTTCCTGATCATGGAAGGACAGTCAGCCGAGTAGAAAGCTGATTGGCTACGCTTGCTGATCACCATTTTCTAGGTGTTGCTCGAAGCTAGATGTGCCGAGTCTCCGTCACCGTTTTACTTAAGTGAGAAATTCTCCGAGCCGACGATCCACATTCTTGGCTGGAGTTGTACAAACATCATTTATCATATTACAATTTTTGAGAAAAAAACAAATAATGCCGGAATTAGATGTTTTCATAATTTTCTCCAATCTTATTTAAAGCCTATATCCATTTACTGCACGTCTTCCCCCAAGACTTTCTTTGAGCAAACATGTTATTTGTTCCGGCACCTTTCACCCTTGTCTTGCATGTTTTCTAATCCCTAAATGGGATTATTTCTTGCACAATCTTCTCATACTTCATTATTACAGAATATGAGGAACGAAATATAAGTCTGACCAGGCTCAAACTGGCCTACTAGAGTACCAGAGGATCCTCCGGGGTGGGCCAGGCTTTGATACAATAAAGGTTTCCAAAGGCCCAGCAGAAGACAACCCCATTTTGAGCTGACTTTAGAACCAATCACTAGACCATGCGACTGCATTGGGGCCTTTGGATTGAGGGAGGAACTACATTTTCTACATTGAAACAAACACCAGGCCCTTCTGTCATGGATGGAAAAATTCAATACTATAAAGGGTCCCTGTTTGGGCCTCTCTTTTCCATACTATGCCACTGTGTGCAATGATAATTGCACACAGTGGCCTACGCAGTGGAAAGTGGACATGCACATGTTCTGCATAGCTGGTCCCTCAAATTCATTCCCAAGGAACCCCAGTCTGACCCTAACAAGCATAAAGAAGCAGTCTCCTCAGGGGCCCAGCAGGCGAAGTGGTCCTACTTTGGCCTCTGGGGTTTTAAAACAAACATCTTGCTTCTCTCAACCTCTCCCTCTGCTCACACTCTTTGTAGGTCCCTCATTGATTACACAGGCACTGCATCATCCCAATCAGCCAATCACAGAGATTCTATGATTGTCTAAGCTGCTCTGTGATTGGCTGATATCTGATGATTCACTGTGTGTCACTCTACATCCACCGATAGAGGAGCAAAAGAAAGGAGTCCTGCAGCCTTCAGTACTGAAAGTTCACCCTTTCCTTACACTACCCTAGACCCCCAGGAATGTTACCATTCATTTCTTCACTGCCCTAGACAACCAGGGATGTTACCATCAATCCCTTCACTGCCATAGACCACCAGGGATGTTACCATTAATTTATTCACTGCCCTAGACCACAAGGGATGTTACATCAATTTCTGCACTGCCCTAAACCACCAGGGATGTTATCATCAATATCTTCACTGCTCTAAACCACCAGGGATGTTACCGTCAATTTCTTCACTGCCCTAGACCACCAGGGATGTTATCATCAATTTCTTCACTGCCCTAGACCACAAGGGATGTTATCACCAATCCCTTCACTGCCCTAGACCACCAGGGTTATTACCATTATTTTATTCACTGCCCTAGACCACCAGGGATGTTATCATCAATTTCTTCACTGCCCTAGACCACCAGGGATGTTATCATCAATTTCTTCACTGCGCTAAACCACCAGGGATGTTATCACCAATCCCTTCACTGCCCTAGACCACCAGGGTTATTACCATTATTTTATTCACTGCCCTAGACCACCAGGGATGTTACCATCAATTTCTTTACTGTCCTAGACCACAAGGGATGTTACCATCAATTTCTTCACTGCCCTAGACCACCAGGGATGTTACCATCAATTTCTTCACTGCCCTAGACTACCAGAGATGGTACCATCAATTTCTTCACTGCCCTAAACCACCAGGGATGTTACCATCAACCCTTCACTGCCCTAGACCACCAGGGATGTTACCATCAATTTCTTCACTGCCCTAGACCACCAGGGATGTTACCAAGATTGGCCATTGACATGTGTCTCGTCTAAATCCAATATTTTTTTATTTTTTTTGAGGGTTAGATTGTTGCCGGTGCAATTTCCAACGAATAATTGGAGCCAGTCATACCCCCCCCCCCCCCAAAAAAAACAAAAAACATTGTCTGTTCAGCCAAGTGCTTCGACAGCTATCTTATGTTTATGGCCGGCTTGAGTTGCATCTTCTTAATGGTTTGTTTGTATGTTACTGACTTAAAACTTTGTGTAGGACACAGAAATAACTTTAAAAACTCTGAAGATAGTTTGTGCCGTCCAACCACTTCATAACACTTTTCAGCTTAGCTTCCTGGAGATTTGCGGAGGATTTCATCTGAAGCAACAAAATAAAAAAACATATTATCCTGATTTTAATGCAGGGCAGGTTTTGCGGATAGAAACGTCTAATCTTTCAATGTTGCCAATAACTTCAGTTTCTTCTTTTTTTCTGAAGCCGGTGGAGCTCCTAGGAAGACGGCTTCTGCAGAGCGACATCAAGAGAAATGCAGAATAAGGCTGATATTTTTATTTTTATTTTTTTCGAAGACTTTGCTTGAATCTTGTCTTATTGTAGAAGAGATCGTGTCTAACAGCCTCATCTCCTGCAGAACGTGTAAATATCTCAGCTACAAAGCAGTTTAGCTCTACATAAGCTCTATATCCAGCTATGTCTATGAGCTCTCTCCACTTAGAGATATCAATTGTATCTGTACACTGATGTGGAGAAAATTGCTCTAGAACCCCCCATGGCTAAGAGCGGAGGGAAAAATGAGATAATACAAGGTATGGATAGATAATAAGATGATTCACAGGTGGGGGATCAGACATGGCGACAAAATTAACTTTGAGCACAAAGTTGTTGTTCGCAGTGCTTACCGGGGGAGATGAGCAATTCCGCCATGATCGGCTCGGAGGATCATTTTGTATGTGGAGCAAAGAGGAGATAAGAATGCAGCAAATCAACGTCATTTTATTATCATTTTTTATATATTCATTTTCTTTTTATACTATAGGGAGCAATTTAAAAAGAATTGCCACCCATAGCTTGCACTTCACATAGAGGGTGCCAAGGGAGCGGTCGTACCAGAGCCCTGGCACCTAAGAGGACCCCAAAAAAAACTGCCATATAAGAAGATACTAGGCTTATATAGGACATATGCTAGGTGGGGACCTTGTTACAGATTTTGCGCTGGGGCCATAGAGCTTTAAGTTACGCCTCTTAGTGGTATTGTGCCTCCGAATGGTCCCTGATCCACAGGGATATTCCTGAATTTCGGGTGCTGTCCTCTCCGCTCCCACTCTCTGTCCAGGAGGTCCAAAAAGCTAGAATGACCTTTGGGACTTGAAAACGATGTGCCTGGTTTGCCACTATTTGTGTCTTTGCGGGCATCATTTGGCTCTATGGGGGGCCTGTATGGCACTATTCAGCACTATAGGGACAGAGTATGGCACTCTTTAGAACTGTTTGTCACTATGTTGGCACTGTGTGGCTCTATATAGGCAAGATGTAACTTTCTTGGCAATGTAGTTTGCCCAATGTATGTGGACCAATAATGGGCACTGTATGGAACTGAATAGGTATTATATGGCAGGTTTTCGGGTAATATGTTGCACTAGTTACTAGAACACTGTACAGGAGTCTCTATCTGGGGACTATATGGTGGTAAATATAACTATGACTATGGGCATCACTAGGGTAGGACCAATGGGGGTGAACATATACAGTGATGAGCTAGGTGCACCACACAATTCTGCCTCTTTCTCTCTCAAAAACTTGGGTAAAAGGCTTCATTGCCATCCTTAATTTTCTACGGTCCGTGGCCCTCCTCGCACTGTGAAAGCCGTTGGACGTTGGTCACATTATGGCATACTTATGTAGCGCTCCTAACACCTTCCTCTGGCAATATTACGGTGTGTTCAGACGGGTTGCATTTGCTGCAGATAATTCTGCAGCAAATCTGACCTGGAATCTGCAGGGTATTCCGTCCAGAGGTCCGCACCAAAATATGGTGCAGATTTTCGGCCAGATTTGGCCGCTGCGAAAGCAAAAGAGGGGATAAACAAACTAAATATCACACGCACTTCCCCTGCTCTCACGTCTAGTCTCTTTGCTGTTGGCCTCCCGCGATGATGTTTTGTGCCGTGTGACCGTTGCCGCCTGTCAGTGGTTGCAGCGGTCACGTGGGACGAAACGTCTTACCAAGAGGCTGACACCACAGAAATCAGACGGATGAGCAGTGGGGCATGGCTACCGGAGACTAGGGGAGGGGATTTTTTATCCAGATTTGCGGCTTTTCTGCAGCAAAAATTGCAACAGTTGGTATTTGTTGCAGAATTTGACTTCCCCATAGAACTCAATGGGCAAAATTTGCGCGCAAAACAATGTGCAACCCGTTCGGCAGCATAAATTCACATGCGCACCGTAGGCTCATTTTCCGCAGCGTGTGGATCCATCTACTGTAATATACTGCGGATTTTCCACCTACAAAATCCGCAGCAATTCCGCAACATATTGTTACTCTTTGTGCTCTCCGGAGGTACCATACAAAATCAGCACCTCGGAGCAAAGCCCTTTAATAGCTGCCTTAAGAACGTGTTCAGGCAATTAAGGGGTTAAACGACGGCCAATGAGCACATTGTGTTTGTTTGGCCCCTGGATTTTACACTGGCAGTGAATGGAGAGAACAAAAGCTGGAGGGTTGTAGACAATCAGCGTGTATCCGGGCGGCTGGCAGGCTTGTAGGTTGGCACCGGGGCCTCCTGCCTGCACTCATTTGGGATTCTATGCCGCAATTTCAAGCTCATTTTCTTTTCCTTGTTTTACGCTCAAAACCTGACGGAGCATGGCCGCCACTGACAGCAAGCAAAACACTAAAAGATGCAAGTCTTATAAAAAATCCATAGCAATATTAACGATTTTTAGCCATCGAGTGAGATTTTCTCATCCAGACTTTACCCTTCCCCGGTGATTAGACAGAACCGCGCGACCGCCAGCCGGAGCTCAGAATCCAGAAAATCAATGCCGTGTTTATGTCCATGCATTGGGTGCAACCGTCTACCCGCATCCGCGGACGGCCACCTCATCTATGTATGTAACTGGGAGATGGTTGTGCCTACTGCTTAAGGGCATGCCCCCACGTGGCGGATTTCCTCCGCAACTGTCCGCATCAATGCCGCTCCTAATCCGGGTTGCGGATTACGGCTGCGGATCTGCCCAAAATGTGCAGTAAATTGATGCGGACTAGCTGCTGCGGACTGCGGTAAAAGTGCTTCCCTTCTCTCTATCAGTGCAGGATAGAGAGAAGGGACAGCACTTTCCCTAGTGAAAGTAAAATAATTTCATACTTACCGGCCGTTGTCTTGGTGACGCGTCCCTCTTTCGGCATCCAGCCCTACCTCCCTGGATGACGCGGCAGTCCATGTGACCGCTGCAGCCTGTGATTGGCCTGTGATTGGCTGCAGCCGTCACTTAGACTGAAACGTCATCCTGGGAAGCCGGACTGGAGACAGAAGCAGGGAGTTCTCGGTAAGTATGAACTTATATTTTTTTGACAGGTTGCTGTATATTGTGATCGGTAGTCACTGTCCAGGGTGCTGAAACAGTTACTGCCGATCGCTTAACTCTTTCAGCACCCTGGACAGTGACTATTTACAGACGTCTCCTAGCAACGCTCCCGTCATTACGGGAGCCCCATTGACTTCCTCAGTCTGGCTGTAGACCTAGAAATACATAGGTCCAGCCAGAATGAAGAAATGTCATGTCAAAAAAGCAAGACGCATCCGCAGCACACTTAACATGTGCATGACATCTGCGGACTTCATTGCGGAAATTAGAATCTCCATTGAAGTCAATGGAGAAATTCCGCCATGAGTCCGCAACCAGTCCGCCACTGGTCCGCAACAGACAGAGCATGCTGCGGACACCAAATTCCGCACCGCAGCCTATGCTCCGCAGCGGAATTTTACGCATCGTCTAAACGAACACTGCTAAATAAAAGTGGAAGTCAATGGAGAAACGGCTCCGCTGCGGATTAACGCTGCGGAGTGTCCGCAGCGGAATTCAAGTGAAATTCTGCCACGTGTGAACCCAGCCTTAAGGAGAACACCAGTCACAAGAAAAAACAGGTCAGGCTTTTAGCAAGTGTTTGCAGTGGTTTGTGTGCTGTGTTACAGTATAGTGTCTACATTGTAGCTGTTTGAGTCTCTTATCTACCTGACACTTCGTTTCCCATGTAGCAAATTGGTGTCAGACTCCGCCTACTTATCCCTGTACCCTTTCCCTACACTAGAATGGATGCTCACAGTCATGTCACAAATGAGCTGCTCCTAAATTTGGAAAGATTGAAAAAATTGTCAGCTGAAAATTATACTAAAGTCACAATTGTCATGTCATTGGTCTCCTACAGGGGCAAAGGCGTAACTTGAAGCTCTTGGTCCCCAATGCAAATTTTGTAACAGGTCCCCCACCAACCATGTATTATTTCTAACACTGGTGTCTTCTTATGTGGAGGAGGGCATTTGGGCCCCTCCAAAAGAGGTCTTAGGTGCAACGGCTACCTCGGCACCCTCTATAGCTATACCCTTTATAGGAGGGGGTCATCATTGTAACTGGAGTTTTGCCTTAAAGGGGGTTTCCATGAAAACACATTCATGGCCTATCAGCAGGATCCCCCCTAAGAATACGCCCTCACGGTGTATTTTCCCAGAAAACGCTCTTAAATTATTAAGAATTGGCATTTGGAAAAACAAAACAGCAGTGAATTCTTCCTACAAAGCACAAAATAGGTCACTGCAAATAAATATCTATATATGCTAAAATCTTTAAACATAAAGGGGGGATTGTGGGCAGGACCCAGCATGAGGGGGAGACAAATTTGGCCTTTGGCCTGACAAATTCGCTATAATTTACATAAAAAACTGGCGGAAATTATAATGGAAATCTACGCCAGCTCGTAGCTGGCGTAGATTTACCTTTCTGGCGCACAGACAGCCTCTTAATAACTTATGCGCATTTTACTCCTGTGCTCTTTATATTAAGACTGGCGTATGATATTAGGACATCCTCTCATTGATGGTCCGTGCTGCTGGACTTTCATGACCTGTCATACATTTTTGAAATGGCCTATTAATTTTATAGAGAAACCTCAGACCTAGTCCTCAACTATGCTTGATTATTCTGAAAAAGTAAAAAAAAAATAATAATAAATTACAAAAATGGCGACAGCACACTGTGAACACTAATGCCACCTAAACACTATAAATAAATAACTATACATTACTGCTAAATCTACTTACAATAGGGAGGTTCTTATCACTCATTTTGATCAAATTGTGTGAGCCCACCTGCCACGACAAGGCAACCTCTATAAGGTGGGTCCCTACGCTGGTCATACACTCAGAACTGGGACTAAACCTACATATACTTGGGGATGGTAGGAACCAGCATAATTAAAATTACCCAGGGCAGAATGGGAGGAGTGCAAGATCAAAAATAGAGGCAGTCACTAACCCCACATATATGAATCACATAAACAACACAAAAGTTAGAACAGCACATTCCAACAAAATAAAAGATACAGGTGCAAGAACACCTGTGACTGCAAATATACAGCACACAAGAAAATGGTGACCGCACCCTGCGAACACTAATGTAACCTAAACCGCTAAATATAAATAAATATGCATTACTGCTAAATCTACTTAGAGTAGGGAGGTTCTTAGCACTCATTTTGATCAAATTGTGTGAGCCCACCTGCCACGACCAGGCGACCTCTATGAGGTGGGAACCTACGCTGCACATACACCCAGAACTGGGATTAAACCTACATATATCTGGGGATGGTAGGAACCAGCATTAAACTAATTAAAATCACCCAGGGCAGAATGTGAGGAGGGCAAGATCAAAAAATGGAGGCAGTCACTGACCCCACATATATGAATCACA